>NC_141888.1:22529521-22550103 GCF_030686135.1 Camelina sativa | reverse complement strand
CTTTGGCAACGTCAAGACCAACTTATCGTTGCTAGTCTCTTTGGTGCAATCTCCATAGAGATTCAACCCATTCTCTCTCAAGCGGCCACAACTGCGCAGATCTGGACGCTTCTATCCTCTACCTATGCGAAACCTACCTGGGGACATATCAAACAACTCCGGGAGCAGATCAAACAATGGCGTAAAGGTAACAGATCTATCGATGAATACGTCCAAGGTCTCGTTTTGCGTTTCGATCAGCTTGCTACGTTAGGCAAACCATACGAGCATGAAGAGCAGATCGAGTATCTCCTAAGTGGTCTTCCGGAGGATTACAAACCGATCGTTGATCAAATGGAAGGACGTGATTCTCCCCCTACCATGCCTGCGCTTCATGAGAAGCTGATCAACTATGAGTTGAAGCTTCAGTCACAAGCTTCTGCTTCCTACGTTGCTCTTGTCACAGCCAACACTGCCTTCTACAAGTCCTCCAACCACTCTAACTCCTCACGCGGTAATCGCTCTTCTCGCGGGAACAATTCCTTTTCATCTCGTGGTGGCCATGGTCGCGGTTATCAGGGACGATGCCAGTTGTGTGGTGTGTTTGGCCACAGTGCTCGGAGATGTTCTCAACTACCGGTGTCCAGTCATGGTTTCCAACCATCCGGCGGTGGTTACTCTCCACAAGGTCCACCTAATGCTAATCTTGCTGTTGTCCCGCCATATAATCCAGCTAACTGGGTGATGGGCAGCGGTGCTACGCACCATCTCACATCTGATCTGTCTAATCTCTCTCTTCATCAGCCATACTCCGGTGGAGAAGAGGTCACCATTGCTGATGGGTCTGGTCTTAAGATCACACATACGGGTTCCGCTTTACTCCCTACACCATCTCGTTTACTTGCTTTGAAAGATGTGCTTTATGTTCCTGATGTTCGTAAGAATCTTATTTCGGTGTATCGGTTGTGCAATGCTAATAAGGTTTCGGTGCATTTCTTTCCGGCATATTTTCAGGTGAAGGATCTGAGCACGGGGGCGCAGTTACTCCAAGGCCGAACTAAGGATGAGCTGTATGAGTGGCCGGTTAACCGCAATACAATCAATGTCTTCTCCGTGTCCTCCTCTCCGGCAACCGATCTCTCATCATGGCATCTTCGACTTGGGCATCCCTCATTTCCTGTTTTAAAAGCTATTGTTTCAAAGTTTTCTTTACAAATTTCTCCATCCACACAAAAACAATTGTCATGTTCTGATTGTTTTATCAATAAAAGTCACAAACTCCCTTTTGCAACAAACACTATTTCCTCTTCTCAACCTCTTGAATACATATACACCAACGTTTGGTCGTCTCCAATAACCTCCTCTGAAAACTTCAAATACTATCTTGTCCTTGTTGACCACTTTACTAGATACACATGGCTATATCCTTTAAAACTGAAGTCCCAAGTCAAAGAGGTCTTCATTGCCTTCAAGGCTCTTGTTGAGAACAGGTTCCAGAGGAGGATACGCACCTTGTATTCTGATAATGGTGGAGAGTTCATTGCTCTACGTTCGTTTTTGGCGTTACATGGTATCTCGCATCTCACGACACCAACTCATACGCCTGAGCATAATGGGATTTCTGAAAGGAAACATCGCCATATCGTGGAGACGGGACTTGCTATGCTTGGTCATGCAACTGTTCCTCGTGAATACTGGCCGTATGCCTTTGCCGCTGTGGTGTATCTCATAAACCGTATGCCCACCGAGGTCATTGGAGGTGATTCACCGTATCACAAACTATTTCAAACACAACCGAACTACAACAAGCTTCGCGTATTCGGGTGTGTTTGTTATCCATGGCTCCGTCCCTATCGAAGCAATAAACTCGAGTCTCGTTCTACGGCGTGTGTTTTCCTTGGTTATTCGTTTACTCAAAGCGCTTATCTGTGTTTGGATGCGACGACCGGACGTGTATACACCTCTCGTCACGTACAGTTTGTTGAGACAAGCTTTCCGTTTGCCACTGCATCCTTACCACCAACGTCTCCGTCTCATACTCCGGTTTCGGTTGTTCCTTCTCAGTCAACCGTAATACCGGTAATGTCGCAAAACCCGGCTTCCTCCTCTACAGCTCATTCAGCGCCGCTCCCGTGCAACGATCCTCACCCGTCATCATCGATGGTGCCTACATCACCACTATCATCATCGTCACCGGAATCTCCACAACCTTCAACAGGTTCGTCTTCTCCATCTCTTGACCTTGCTCATGAGACACACACAAAAAGGGCTCATGATGGGTCTCACTATACGGGTGTCCATGGTCCACATCATGAGTCTTCTACTTCAAGCCCATCAGGCCCAGTAACAACAACATCATCACCACGGTCATCAAACTCGGTATCCCCTGTTTCGTCGTCTCACTCTACGACACCGTCGTCTCCCTCGACGTCTGCGGATCCTGCTATCTTGGTTCCGGCACCTGCTCCGCCTCCACCACCTACTCAGCACGCCATGCAGACACGTTCCAAAAGCAACATCGTGAAGCCAAACACCAAATATAATCTCTTGGCTACTACGTCACCGGTCATACCAACAACGGTGGCAGAGGCGTTGCGGGATCGAAACTGGCGGAATGCCATGGTTGAAGAAATAAATGCTCAAATACGAGAACATTCATGGGACTTGACACCTCCAACTGAACATCAGAATGTCATTACATGTAAGTGGATTTTCACACTTAAATACAAACTTGATGGCTCTATTGATAGGTATAAGGCTCGGTTGGTTGCCCGTGGTTTTCATCAGCAATATGGGGTTGATTACTCGGAAACGTTTAGTCCCGTGATTAAATCAACCACGATACGTCTTGTGTTGGAGATTGTCGTTAAGAAGAATTGGGCCATTCATTAGGTTGACATCAACAATGCTTTCTTGCAAGGCACTCTGCAAGAAGAAGTATATGTTTCACAACCTCCCGGTTTCGTTGACAAAGATCATCCTCAGCATGTGTGTCGCTTGCGTAAGGCCTTATATGGATTGAAACAGGCTCCCCGAGCTTGGTACACTGAGCTCCGCCAGTTTCTTATTCACTCCGGATTCAAAGCCTCTCTCGGTGACAACTCTCTCTTTATCTACAAACATGGTGGTTCCTATGTCTATGTATTGGTATATGTAGACGACATAATAATTGCAGGTCCTCCTCCGTTGGTCACTGCTTTCAATGCATCCCTTGCTGTTCGTTTCTCCTTGAAAGATCTCGGTCCGTTAAGTTATTTTCTGGGCATCGAGGCTAAACGGACGTCGGAAGGGATTCATTTGATGCAACGTCGGTATATTATTGATTTGTTAACCAAGACAAATATGCTTTCAGCGAAACCAGTGCCGACTCCAATGGCTTCATCTTCTCAACTTACGGTCTACTCGGGAACTCCTCTTCTTGATGCCAAAACATATCGCATGGTTGTAGGAAGCCTCCAATACCTTTCTTTCACCAGACCTGACATTGCATTTTCGGTGAACCGACTGTCTCAGTTCATGCACAAACCGTCAAATGAACACTGGCAAGCGGTCAAGCGGGTGTTACGTTATCTTGCGGGGACAGCGTCTCATGGTATCTTCCTTCGCCGTGATGCTCCACTCACCGTACATGCCTTCTCTGATGCAGATTGGGGACGAGACAAGGCCAACTATGTTTCGACGAATGCCTACATTATATATTTTGGTGGCAGTCCTGTTTCCTGGTCGTCAAAGAAGCAGAGGAGTGTCTCGCGGTCGTTTACTGAAGCAGAGTATCGAGCTGTTGCTAACACAGCTTCAGAACTGCGATGGATTTGTTATCTGTTACACGAGTTGGGCATTCCTCTATCGACGGCTCCGGTGATTTATTGTGATAACATTGGGGCTACTTATCTCTGCGCCAACCCTGTTTTTCATTCTAAGATGAAACATGTGGCGTTGGCTTATCACTTTGTTCGTGAGCACATCCAGTCTGGTGTTCAACTAGCTGATGCCCTCACTAATCAGCTGACCAACTAGCTGATGCCCTCACTAAACCATTACCGCCACCTCGTTTCCTTACAACTGCTACAGGTGACATTGTTTTGTGTATGAAATATACATGTAAACCCTACTACGTCTTCTACTTCAATCCCGTAAGCAGTTGAGAGTCGTGGTGAAGTTTTTGCCTTTGTCGACTATGTAGAGGATCTTAGCGTTAATGATGCACATCAACTCAAGTCAAACATCTCTCATATCAAGAGTCTATGCCGCTGCTGTCAAAAGGAAGCGCAGGGCAACAACATCGGGGAAGAGGAAATGAAAGAGACATCAGTGAAGATGAAGACAGACAGAAGAAGAAGAGTATAGGAGAGTAAAACAATGTGGCAAGGAGTAGGTAAAAAAGCAATAGGGCATGTCATCTATGCGTTTATGTTCTTTAGTTAATAGTTGTAGACGTTTGGTAAGTCTGTGAATCAAATCTAGCTTTGGTAAATCGTAGGTACCTTTTGACTATTTTTGTTTAATCTAGTTTTCTTTGTATATTTCCATCTCTCTTCAGTTCTAAATCAATAATAGTATTGTGTTGTCTTCTACCATTGCACATAATTTTTGCCTTGTTACCATCGTCGGGAAGAGGTCTCTGCAAGAAGAACGAGCGAAGTAGAACGGGTACAAGTATGTGCAACCAAACCCTAGAGTGAGGACATGTGTTGATTTGATTTTCTAATCTGTGAACTTCGAGGCCAAGCCTAAAAAGTCAATACTTAGTTTCAGAAACACACAAAATGGTAGCTGCAGGTTCCATAACTGAACCACACTGTTCAGAATGAAACCAATTACTCTGTTTCTCGTCAGTTCAACACCACATGTCAGGAGAAACAAATAGAAGATCCGTTCATCTATAATCAGTTTGACAAACCTGAATTAGAAAAAAAGGATAGAATAGAATACAATCATATCATGGTAGAGTTACAAATTCTTGTAGCGATCATTATATATTCACACGCAAACAGACATGTTCGAGGTTGATGTTTTGAATCCATAAATACATATAGACAGTACCAAGTCTACAACAATTCTTATAAAGCAGCTCGTGTGTAAATCCTATTATGGCATCGTTCTAACATTCAAGAATCCGCCAACACTGGCTGCCTTAGGCCCGATGTCTCAGCTGGACACGCGCGCAAGAGTGTGCAGATGTCGTTTTTCACTAGGAATTCCTCTGCATTTACTAGGATCAGAGGTCCATACTCGAAAACCAACGTCTTGCACTGTAATTAACACAACAAGCAACTTCGTTAATTGAGAAAAGTGTGTAAGGCTTAACGTGGAAGGGCATTTGCTTCAAGATGAGGAACAAACTATTCTCTTCCGTTTATCAACCTTGTTCAATCATGTAGTCCTATTCTGTATATTTCTTTCAGAGGTAATTTTTGTAAAGCATTCACATAAGGGAATCTCTTGTGCTATGTTCCATGTAGGCTTTGGTATTTTGTTCAATCACTGATGAGATTTCTTAATGCGACACGTCTGTTTTTCCATTATCAGTTGCATTATGATCATCAAGTCCTTCTTGATTACCTAATATCTAAAGACATCGGGGCTAGCTGTGCAGAGTACCTGCTGAGGTTAATCCTTTTTCTCTTATGTTATTTGCATATCAACTGCTCCATCCCTGCGTATTAAGATTGGATATGATCTGCTATTATGTTTGTGTGAGAAACCAGCCATGTTAGCTCGGACTCTAGTCTTTGAATGATTTCTCTCGGTACAAAACAACTCAATGCGTTTCTGTTGATTCCTGTTTAATAATATCCATTGTATTTTCCTGGTAGATGTTTGCGGGCTGTCTGTGATTCATGGACCCAATTTGTGGAATTCCCATTTGATGAAAGTACAAATGCTTCATCGTCAAAGAGAAGAAAACTTTTGCTTGAGACTTCTGGCGTTGAAAATAACTGTAAACTACATCCTCAGGCTTTTGAAGATGCCAAAGATTGTCTGCTTTCGTTACAAAACTCAGTTGTTAAGCTACATCAGAAGAAAATATTTACATACAACCCAGAAGCTCTTCTACGACGGTTAGTCCATCACCGCTACAATAAACTCACCTTATGTATATAATCACCTAATCTAACATCTTTTTGTCTATTTTGAGGCAGTTTGTCAAGGTTTCAAGAGCTCTGTCTATCCAACGAGTAATTTATCTTGACCAAAGGTAATTTCAGTTGCATTCTCGATATGGAGTTTGTCATGTGCTTTAATTATGATTTGGCAAAAGGTTCTGCTATTCTTTATTTTTGGTTTCTTTACAGTTCCCCAAGTGATTTCCATTTATTGACAGGAAAAATCTGGTGATAGAAGTCTTTAACCTCTCAGTTTAGCTTCTCAGCTGAGATTCTCTGAGAGATAAGGATCAGATGCCAACATAAAGAAGTCTGTTTTCCAGATCAAATTTTAGACTAATTGGCTCACAAGTAGAATTGTATGCAAGTTAAAGAGAATATCTCATGTCCAATCGAATTTTCTTGGGGTTGTGACACAAGTATAGCTGACATGAGTTGTGTTTCTGCAGAGAGATCCTTAATTCTTTGTTGGTGCACCTTCTATGAAACAGAGAGCATTATGTTCTTTCCTCCATAATCCAAATCTGAAAGGTATAGGATACTCTGGTCAAGCTAATATGAAACTGCCCCAGCCAAATACAGTAAGCAATGAAGAAGTATCAAAATTACAGTGTAGAAATGACCAAAAATCACAAATATTGAAACTCTCTTATTCATGTCATAGATGTAACTGAGCCCAAATCATACACAGTTGTTATCATTTTACATTTAGTTATATTTCGCTCCTATTTCTTGTAGCAGTTGAGAAAGTTGTTGTGGCTTAGTGAGCATAGCCATGTGACCAGCTTCGTCAATCCGCTTCACGTCGTGAGTATTCGAATATATATTTACATATTTATGTTATATTGTAATATACTCTAAGATAGTTTAGGAAGTTCTATAACTTGGTCCTCAAGTTTAGTATATTCGAGTCTCTCTTTGTATATATATGGGATGTAATTGTTCAAGATCGATAACACAAATATTCTGAATACCTAGCAATCTTAAGTTTGACATGGTATCAGAGCCAAACACCTAAATCTAGCTTTCTCGTTTTGTGTTCTTGTTTCTCTCGTTTTCTCGTTTACGGTTTTTGAGTTTTCCAGGCTCTGTTTCTTTTCTTCTCGTTCTCTGTTTTTCTTCTCGTTCTCTCTCTTGTTTTTCTCGTTTAGTTTGGTTCTCGTCTTCGTTCGATCACGATGACAGAAGAAAAAGCAATTGTAGCAAAGGCCTCTGACTCCACCGTAGTCACGCCTTACACTTTGTCCTTTGCTGATAACCCCGGATCTATGATATCTTCAGTCATGTTGACAGGAGATAATTATTCTGAGTGGGCTACAGAGATGTTTAATGCTCTGCGAGCCAAGAGGAAGATCGGTTTTGTTGATGGAACAATCATTCAACCACGTGAGAGTGGTTCTGAGTTGGAGTCATGGACGAGTGTGAATTCAATGGTTGTCGGCTGGTTACGCACGTCCATCACTCCGCGTGTGAGATCAACGGTGTCGTTTATTGAAGATGCATCTGATTTGTGGGAAAACTTGAAGAACCGCTTCTCTGTTGGGAATAAGGTTCGAATTCACCAGATTGTGTGCCAGTTAGCTTCTTGTAAGCAAGATGGACAATCTGTTATGGATTACTATGGTCGACTTGTTAATTTGTGGGATGAACTGCAACGATATCGTCAACTTCCGACTTGTACTTGTGGTGCCGCTTCTAAAATTGCGAAAGAGAGAGAAGATGAGAAGGTTCATCAGTTTGTTATGGGACTCGATGAGTCTCGTTTTGGCAATGTTATTTGTCAAATTATTGATGCTGATCCAATGCCAGATTTGGCACAAGCTTATTCCAAGGCTATACGTGAGGAGCAGAGACTTACATCAAAGAAAAAGGAGCAACAATATGATGCTGTGGGTTTTACAACTCGACGTGATCTCGTACAACAAGAGTCGCACTCTGTTCCTGTCACCGGCAACGAAGTAGGTGAAGCTTCGGGGCTTGCCACTCGTTCTGTTTTTCCCCCCAGTAATAACAAGAACAGGGAACGTAATCTCCTCTGTTCTCACTGTGGACGATCCGGTCATGAGAAAGAGTTTTGTTGGGAGCTGGTTGGATATCCAGAGTGGTGGTCGGATCGCAACAAAGGTGGACGTGGATCTGCTAGGGGAGGTCGTGGAGGTCGTGGTGTTAATTTTGCTGGTCGTGGTCGTGGGTATGCTACAGTGGCACATGCAACAAGTCCTCATGCCTCGTCATATCCAAGCTTCACTCCCGAACAGTGGCAAGCAATAAGCAAGATGGCATCGGAGAAATCTATCTCTAGCTCGGACAAACTCTCTGGTAAGTTATTTTCCGGTAAGATACACGAGGAACTCATTCTTGATATCGGAGCGTCACATCATATGACGGGGAATCTTAAGTTACTCGTAGACGTCACGTCAACTCCGGTGTGCTCCGTTGGTTTTGCCGATGGAAGTAAAACAATTTCAAAAAGCATGGGCGTCTTCCATGTTTCTGATCGCATTACTCTCCATAATGTTTTATATGTTCCAAATCTCAATTGTTCGCTGATTTCAGTCTCAAAGTTGCTAAAACAGATTGGTGGTGTTGCGTTATTTACCGATACATTGTGTGTTGTGCAGGACCGTTTTTCGAAGACTCTGATTGGAGCCGGGGAAGAACGTGATGGGGTTTACTTTGTTACGGATGTGAATGCTGTGCGTGTGAACAAGGTTGAAGCAAGGTGTGATTCTATATTGTGGCATCGTCGGCTCGGACATCCTGCGTTTTCAGTTTTATCTACGTTATCTCTAAATTCTGGTGTTTTAAATTTGGCTAGCTCCGGTCCTTGTGACGTTTGTTTTAGAGCTAAGCAGACAAGAAATATTTTCTTATGATTCTGAGGTTGTTTATGAGTTCTAGGCAAATCTTCCTACAGTTAAGGTTGAAGGAAACTCAGTTGATGTGCTTGTCAGAGATTGGACGTACTTGGTATTTTTGACTAAACTGTGCCAAACAAGCAGGGGGAGATGAGTCTGATTCAGAGGCCTGAGGGGGAGATTAAGCTATGGGGAGCAGTTGTTATTGTTGCTCACTGTTTTTATTGTTTCTCCCCTATTTAAGACTTGAGACTTGTTTTATTTTGTTTCTGTTTTGGCTTTGAACAATTTATTTTTACAAGTCTTTATCGGTTAACCGTTTTATGTTGATTGCTGGAATATTTTGCTAGTACGGTTGTGTTCTTGTCTTGGCTGTGTTGTCTGTGCATTTTCAGGTTTGATGCTGCAGTTGCTTGTGTGGCAAGATTCAGTCAAAAAGGGGGAGATTGTAAGTGCATCAGAGCTCTGAAGGTGACAGGAGCTTGCGAAGTGTCTCAGAGTGCTGATATGCTGACGTGGCAGATGGGCTGACGTGGAAGAAGATTATGGACGCCGTGATAAGAAGCGTGAAGAGGAAGGAAGAAGAAGATCAAGATATACACGAAGATATTGAGTGTATATTTGATTGAGAGAGTTTAGGGAGGATATTTCTTAGGATAAGGAATATTTCCTTTTAGTTAGGGATTCACAAGATCTAGGTTAGAGATCGTGAGTGAAGGGTTTAAAAGAGACGAGGGCTAGCCGCAAAAAGAGCTAGCACTCGTGGAAAAGTTTGAGAGATTTGTAAACCTTCAAGCAAACAAAAAGAGCTTTGAAGGTGAGTGTGTTTTTACTCTTTTAGATCTACACAGGGGTTTGTGTTAGATAGACAAGAGAGTAGGCTTAGATTCATAACTTGTAAAAGGGAATTTTTATAAGTTTGAATAAAAGCGTTTGCTTGGCGCATTTCCAAGCAGTTTGAGTGATTTGCTGTCCTCTATACCTTTACAGCTTCTTCTCGAAATGATTCACGACACAAATCTACTAGTAAAGTGAGACTCTCTATTGCAATGGAGTTGATCATTATGCTTGATTTAAAAACATATCACATCTAGTTTCAGTATTTCGTATGAACCAATACACATCGAAAACTAATCCTTTGAACCAATACACACCTTGTGTTTTCTTGTGCTTGTTTGCGGATCACGGTAACACAGTAGTAACTAGGAAAATTCTTCTCTTCTACAGACTCTATGTTGTTGTTCCAGCGCTCTCTTCTCTCTTATGATTTTGTCTCTACAGCTTCCACTCTTCAAGCTTTCTACATCTAAACCTTAATTCTTCTGTCCACTGCTGATCGATCGAATACCAAAATCAGAGAACACAAAAGAAAAAAGAAAATGATTTTCATTAGCCAACACAGAACCGCCAAAATAAATGACCAGACACAACACAGAACCGCCAAAATAAGTCACCAGACACAACACACGATTCAAAGACATTATTCCATGCATTTAGAGGTGTTCCTAACAACTCATAGATTAAGATAACGAACAGGTCTCTTTACCTCTGAATCAATCTCGCCAAGCTGCTGCAACCACATCCACATCCAAGACATTTACTACGAGAGTCTTGATTTCTCATTTATGTTACAGTCGAACGAGAAGAACCAAACAATCCTCGAAGAAAGGAGAACCTAAAAAATCAAAAGGACTTACTTACACCAGCCCATTGGCCGAGGTTGTAAATTGATGTTGTGATCAGCTCAAAGAGCTTTGATCACAATAATGAGGTTGGTGTAATGATTCATGACACAACATAGCTACAATTCTAAAAGAACTAATTTACCATATAAATTGATACAATTTTAGGATATACGACTTTTAACCCTAAATATAACATTACTAGTCTAAACAAAACATATATGTGTAAGTAATTAGGAATATATCAACTTCTTTCTATAGACTTTATTTACGAAATTTCCTAAAACATACTTATTTAATAAATAGCAATAGGGTTTGTATGTAGTATATATATACCCAAATCCCAAATTTATCATACTATACGCTTATCAAACTTTTTATCACATCATTATTATAGATTTTTGGTTACAGATCTAGTGTTGTTTTAACATGTGTGCAAGTTTCGTAATTTACATATATATATATTTAGCATAATGATTTGCTACTTTGATACATAGTAATTAATCGATCGATATTGTTCCCTGGCTCTAATATTATTTGTTTAATTTCTATCTAGGGGACAAAATTTCACACGAGAATAGATGAAGCTTTGTCTAAATGGCTTATGGATATTACTAGTGATGAAAAGATCGATGATGGTGACGCGGATATTGATATCCCTACAGAGGTGTCGAATATTGACTGCCCTGATTTTATGAAAACAATAGTGAAGGAAGTTTATGGAGACTCTTTTGCTCCAGTGTCCTCCTACGATCCTAGGTTTTGTCGAGACAAGGTTATTTTGTGTCATACTGATGACGAGGTCGATCAGATTAATGACTATATGCTTTCACTTTTACCAGGTAATATAATTTTTAATATATATTTATACATTTCTCCTTCCAAACTATATATAGCCACCACCTAACTACCGATTTGTTTAAATTTTATTCCATAAAGGTGAAGAGAAACTATGTTACAGCGATGACTGAATTGCTCCTCCGAGAGATGAACATAAATCAAGGAACCCAATTGATTACTTATTATTACCTCCGTCAATGTTTGCTTACTGCGAAGCCCCCGGGTTGCCTCAGCAGGTTCTGAGACTAAAGGTTGGTGCTCCCGTCATGTTACTTGTGGACATTGATCCTAGCCGTGGGTTATCTACTGGGGCAAGACTTCAAATTACTATGGTGGGTGATTCTTTGCTTACTGCTAAATTTGCAACATTGGTTTTAACATGTGTGCAAGTTTCGTAATTTACATATATTTATATATAGCATAATGATTTGCTCCTTTGATACATAGTAGTAATTAATCGATCGATATTGTTCTCTGACTCTAATATTATTTGTTTAATTTCTATCTAGGGGACAAAATTTCACACGAGAATAGATGAAGCTTTGTCTAAATGGCTTATGGATATTACTAGTGATGAAAAGATCGATGATGGTGACGCGGATATTGATATCCCTAAAGAGGTGTCGAATATTGACTGCCCTGATTTTATGAAAACAATAGTGAAGGAAGTTTATGGAGAATCTTTTGCTTCAGCGTCCTCCTATGGTCCTAGGTATTGTCGCGACAAGGTCATTTTGTGTCATACTGATGACGAGGTCGATCAGATTAATGACTATATGCTTTCACTTTTACCAGGTAATATATAATTTTTAATATATATATTTTTATACATTTCTTCTTTCATACTATATATAGGCACCACCTTAACTACCGATTTGTTTAAATTTCATTCCATAAAGGTGAAGAGAAACTATGTTACAGCGATGACTGCATTGCTCCTCCGAGAGATGAACATAAATCAAGGAACCCAATTGATTACATATTATTACCTCCGTCAATGTTTGCTTACTGCGAAGTCCCTGGGGTGCCTCAGCAGGTTCTGAGACTAAAGGTTGGTGCTCCCGTCATGTTACTTACGGACATTGATCCTAGCCGTGGGTTATCTACTGGGACAAGACTTCAAATTACTATGGTGGGTGATTCTTTGCTTACTGCTAAATTTGCAACACCTAGTGATTATTACGGGGAATTCGTGATCCCTAAGACGCATATGTTCGCTGCGGAAGGTTTTCCTGCCTCATTGCGGCGTACACAGTATCCTCTCACGCTTGCATTCGCCATGACTATAGATAAGAGTCGAGGCCAAACATTTTCCAAAGTTGGTCTATATCTACCAAGCCGACAGCTCCGTGATGGACACAGGTATCTTGCCATATCCAAAGTGAAGGCCACAACTGGTGTTACCCAAGTTCTTTTCACTAAGAAAGACGACAAACCCCAAGAAGACGCTGAGAATGTTGTCTTCATGAAGTTGTTTCGTGGCCTTTAGTCTACATGTCTTAGTTTCAGACTTAATTCTTAACTGAGACTCTCTAATCTAATAAATTTGATTATTATGCTTCATGTCAAAACAAATCACATCTCATTTCACTATTTAGCATGAACCAGTAACACACCGAAAAAAAATAGAACCACAATATTGCTTACCATAAGACTCACAAACACCTAACAACTCCTAAGATAAAGTCATAAAGATAAGACCATTTCAATGACTCACTCATCACATTAAGTTCAAAGCTATCTTCTTCTTCTTCTTACTCTCTTTGTTCAACATCACAGACAAGTTTGCAAATCCGAACCGCTTCCTCTTACCATTAAGCCTTTTAACTTTCTCCTTCCCTTCACAATTTCTATCTCCAATGTTCGTCTTTCCAAGAATCTGACCCAACGAAACTCTCCCGTTCATCATCATCGCTGACTCATCCGCAAGAAGTAGTTTCCTACTAAGTATCTGCCCAATAGACATTGTTGGTTTCATTACAGCAACTGAGGATGATGTCCCATCACCGTTCATCATCATATCCAGACCATTTACATCCATTAGATAAGGGTTCTTGAGCTTGGCTGAACATGATGATGATGATCTCCTCCTCCGTTCTGTCCACCGCCAGTTTCCTTCCCCTGCTTCCATTTTCTCCAAGCCTTCTTCAAGTGTCCTCCTACTGCTTCTAATTTCTCTTGCTGTTTCATCAATCGTCTCAAGAATCTCCTCCTGCAGAGTCTCCTCTCTGTTTCCTCTTCTTCTGCTTCTTCTCCTTCTAGTAACCGCCTTGATTTCAGCAATTGCAACTGCTTCAGCAGCTCTAGCAGCTTCCTTCATCTTTCTAGCAGCGATCAAACGCATCTCTGCAGCTTCGATCTTGTTTCTCGTTTGTTCAATCTCAACCACAGCTTTATCAACCGCATACCGAACATTCTCTCCTGTTCTACAAAACTCATTAGCCTCATAGCTTAATCTCTGAATCTCCTTGGACATTTCAGCTGCATTCTCAGGACATTTTAGTCTCTCTCGTGTCTTCTCAAGTGCAGCTCTTTCCTCTTCCAGTCTCTTGTTCAGTAACTCAACAGACTCGCGAATGGCAGCCAAATCTTTAGTAGTCTTGCACAGATCCATCTTCGCTTGGCTCAGCTCCTTGAAAACATTGACGTCACAGTTTTCTTTATCTTCCTTGTTCTGTAGCTTTGATTTGAGCTCTTCGACAATGGCTTTGGTCGACTCGAGCGACTTCAACACCTTTAAAGTTTCACTTTCTTTCTCAATCAGTTCCTTCTCTAACTCACTTGCTTTCGCAATCATACCAGCTTCGTCCACATCGTTCTGCAACCCAAACAAAAAAAAATCGAAACTTTCGCATCACAAGTAATAACTAAAGACTAGTAATAGATAAATCTAGTAACCCATTTCAATCAAACCCCCTAAAAGACAAAGAGCATGACAAAATTGGTGAGAAAGACAGAGACTTTAAGGGAGAAGGGCTAAGAAATAATACCTGAAAAGTTTCGGAGATGTTAAGGGAAGACGGTTTCCAGAAACCAAAGCCGCCAAAGCGAGTGGCGGCTTCTCTCACCGACTCGAACGGCGCAGAAGTGTCGATTTCCCCGACGAGGGTGGGTTCAACAAGGGTTTCGGCCATTAAAGACAAAAACTTGGGAAGAAAAAATAGTGAAATTGAGAGAGAGAGAGTGATCACAATCCAAATCTGTTGTTTACTTCGATACTAAACTAGTGTGAACAAAAGACTTTATAATATATATCTCAACGGTCTCTTTCTTGTTTGTAGGGATTATTAAAGTTGAAAAAGCTACAAGTATCCGTTGTCTTCTCAGATCAGATGCTTACTAGTTTTGTCTTTATTTCGAGTACAACTTTTTCTAATCCAATCTTATTATCTTAAAGAAGAAACATTAATCTTCTCTAAAGAGGGCGGTGATACTGAATCTTTGTGCAAGTGAGATTAAAAAAAAATCGTTTCAGTGAAAGAATCTTTAGGCCGTTGGATTTAATATAAAATTGTGGTCTTCGTAATTTTTTTTTCTTTCTCAAAATGTCTTTCTCACTTACCGTTGAGGTTAAGTTTTATATCAACGAGGTTAAGTTTTATATCAACACTTAAGTAGCACTATATCAACACTTAAGTGTTGATATAAAACTAGGTTTAAACCTGCGGTACACCGCGGGACTATTTTTGTTTTTATTCTATTTCTAAAACATTTAAATATTTTAGTAATTATATGTACATTTATTTTTGAAACAATTATGATTAATATTAGTTATGTTTTATATATTTTATAAGTTAAAAGATTTATACCATTAAAAATTAATAAAATGTATGTACTGAAACGGTTGCGGACATGTATATACTTTCGCGGGTTTCGTAGGATGGTTAATTATTTTGTGACTTAAAAATCTATAATATATAAAATAAATTAATATTTGTAGTGTTAGTTCAAACCCATAATGTCATATCGGTTCTGGAACAGATTTAATGACTTTAACCCGCAAAAAAAATATCCTACAAAACCCATGGGAGTATATAGTCTGCAGCCATATGTCCCGTTTGAGTTTAAAGGATTAGGATATGTGAAAATTTTACTAATTCAATTCTTCTAGTTTTGTTTTAATGGTAAAAACATGATAATATGTGTTAACCGCCATGTGAGATCTGACCCGCAACAGATTTAATGATTTTAACCCGCAAAAATATTATTACTTTGATTAGGAAGAATTTTTTTTTCCAAGTTTAAGGAAAGTTATATTTATTTAATTAATTATCAAATTAGTATTTAATGCAAATAGTTGTTTACAAAAATCAGAAACCTTATCATAATTTAATAAATTGTAAATTATAAAATATAAATATTTAATGTTAATGGCATGATTGTAAATAAGTTCCAATTTCAGGATTTATTTGCTAAATGTCTCCAAAAATGTATATATAGATTTATACATTAGTTAATTTATAATTACTATGTTTGAGGTTTACCGGTATACCCCGAGACAATTTGTTTGCTTACATAATCATAATTTAATTAATTTAATTGGATGACTAATATCCTAATATTGATGGTGTTAACAAAATAATAAATTAAAATTCAACTCATGTTCTAGCATTTGATTAAAAATATTTTAAATTTATACTAATGTTACTATAACCCGTTTTAAAATATAACCCTATTTTATGAGATTTTTAACCTTTATAAATCTAAAGATTCATAGTATTTTAATTTTTAGTAAGTTTAAACATATATAGAATAATTATATATATATATATATATATTTTTCTGATATGGTGTTAAAATATAAAAAAGATAAAGACAGGAAATATTATATAGGAATTTTGATAAAATAATATTAATGTAAAAATGATATAAGTGTTAAGTTTCTCTTGAAAAGAAAATTATACCGATGGATTTCATATAACTCATTTTTAGATAATCTTTTTAAAGCACATGACTTCCAATTACCCACTCTATATTTTGTTTGATTAACTATATTAATATATTCGTGTGGAGTACAAAGCAAAATGTAGATTTTAAATTACCCACTCTATCTAGTAAAATCTGTTTTGGAGTACAAAGAAAATATTAACTATGTTGGAGTACATGATTAACTATGTTGTGTATTCCAATTACCCACTCTATCTCGTAAAATCTGTTTTGGAAAAATATTAAATATAATCAATTAGTTTGTTTCTAAAAATTGTTTTGTAAAAGAGAAAGAAGAGCTGAGATCTCAGCTAGGAGATTTTACACTCAATTAATTATGTAAATATAGAGTTAATCTATAGATTTCTGTTAAAGATAAATCTTGGTTATTAAACATTTTATATTAAATATTAAATACAATGGCAGTCTTGTAAATAGGTGGCAACTCTAGGATTTATTTACTAAATGTACTTGGAAAATATATATATAGATGTGATTAGATTTTTATGAGAATTTTTGCTGGAGAAAGAGAAAAAGAAACAAAATTAAGGAAAAAGAAAAAGAATATTTGGACCGTTGGATGGTAGAGGGAGTTGTGGCGGAGTTGGCTGCGTCAATGATGGAGTTTTGTGGTGGGGATCACTTTACTACGGTAAATAAAGCCAGGGCCACATAATGAAAGTCTCAGTTTCAACTAACCGTTGGATGTTAAAAGAAGGGAGATCTATGACAAAAAGACAAGAGCCGTTCATGTCTCTTGGCTCTGTCTTGTGACTAATTCCCATTGATTGGATTATATATCCTGAAGAAAAAAAAAATCAAATTCTATAAAATATCCATACCTAATCTAACAGTAGAAATGGGGAAGACACTGAACATTAGTGTTAAATGAAGAGTTAATATGATTGATTAGCAAAAAAAAAAAAAAAAAAAAGTTTAGCTTACTAGAGAACTAGTAGAAAAAAAACTACAAAGTTGGTTATAAATGGATTTATCTGAAAAAAAAATGGCTCACCCCTAATGCATAATGCTTCCCATATTCTTGAATCTTGAATATGAACCTTCAGAAATCCTAGATTTGAGGCATATGCTCTCGCCTACAGTTGAATAAATGCCTCAAATCAAATACATTTTTCTATAATTTTTTCATGTGTCAACCGCTTTCAACTATATAAAATGGTATTCATGTTTACATATGCGACACAAAGTCACAAAATTAATCTGAAATCCTCGAAGCAAACTATCAAGAATCTGTATTGGGCGGCTGTTGCGGCGTTGGCCGCGGAGATGAGCTTTTCTGACGCTTCCGAATGAAATAAAAAACCAATCCAGAAAGAAGCAACAAAATAACTAAACCATCAATACCTCCAACTAATGCCACAACCCATTTCTTAACATTTGGTTTCTCACCACTCAGTCTCACTCCTTTTGGAACCTTAACCATATAGCTCAATCCACTCACTCTCTCAATCTGCTTAACACCCATCACAATCCCATACATGACACAACTCTCATCAGAGACAGAGTAACTCGCAGCTGCACACTCACAGTCTTTCTTACACAACTCTTCACATCTCTCTTTTCTTACGTTTCTCACTTGTGTCCCGTTTCCTAGCACTGTAGTAGCTCCTTCTAGCTCAACCATCTCGTGATCACATAACCTCTTCACCGAAACCGCTTCTTCCACGTTGCTGCTGCACTCTCCATTGCCCACGACCTTAATGCAAGAACAAGACTTTGAGAATGTACAGATTCCGTATGGTTTGCATGATACAGGTAGATCACAAGTGTCGCTCACAGCTTGAAACGTTGCCTCGAACTTTCCCTTTTCCGGTTTATACGAATAGAGTCCCAAATTACCGGTTCTGTTCCCAAGCGCCAAGAATCTGATCAAAGGTTGCTCTATTCTCCCGATGATGTGGCTGTTATCGTCGAATAGGTCAAGACCCTTTGGTCCTAATCTCACGAAGTTGACTGTTTTGTTTTTATCTCTAGGCTTATACTCCCAATAAGAGTACTTGAGCTTGTTTAAATTGAGGAACAGAGCAATCTTGTCACGTAAGACTTCAAAGGAATAGAACAACGTCGAGTCTTTTGGGAATGAAGTTAGTTGCGTAGCTACGTCTAGTCTCTGACCACTCAACATCACATCTGTTGGGAAATTGAAACTTTGCCATTTTATCAGATTCTTAGCATCAAGCAACACTAAGTTCCCTGTGCTTTGTATCTCCAACCTCTGCAAAATGTTTGTTTCCATAACACAATTTTATAACATGTCTTTGTCTTTTTTAAATGATGTTTTTCTTCAAAGGAATCAAATTTTATACCTCAACGCCTTGTCCTGAGGTTCCACTTCTCCATCCAACGTGTTTATTGCTACTCTTTAGCCTTAAGTCCCCATCTTTTGTGAGCTCGATGATGCATTTGCTAGAAACATACATCTTTGAGTAATGCCCTGAGCTCCAAACTCTTACATCTCCAAGGAAGACTTGGAGGGAACACAAATATTTTCCATCATCTTTTTCGCTTGATTCCATCGTTAACGCGGCTTTGAAACCAGGTTCTCTTGATGATGATGATGATTCTGTATCCATTATATAAGCTTTCCCCATAAACCCGGGAGCGTATTCTAGTGGAGAAGTGAGCGTTAGAGAATGACCAAGGTTGATATCTGATTTGCAGTGACCTTGGAGCTTAGAGAACAAGAAGATTAAGAAAGTGAACGTATAGAACTTCATCATAATGGTCATAATATGCTTCTGCGGCTGCTGTTGAGCTTCGGATTTGTCCGGGAAAAGAGGAAAGATGATAAGAAAAAGAAAAGAATGGGAAAGTTTGGTATGAGTGTGTTTTTTTCTCTCTACACTTTTGCAAGGAAAAGGGTTTTGTTTTCATGTTGCTTTTGTTTTGTTGTGCTTTTGGATTGTTCTTGTTTTATATTTTTCCTATATTTGGTATTTATGTTATTTTACTGGAAAATGTTATCTAAAGCTAGACACAGATTAGTAAATTGATATTTTCAGCTGTTCCACTTATTGGTATAGTTAACTTAAAAAGTTTCTAATAGGAAAGCAAGAGAACAGTGTTTTACAAAAAAAAAAAAAAAAAGCAAGAGAACAGAAGAAGATGCACGCTTGGTCTTCCACAGGCTGTCCATGTGGGGTTCTTGACACACAAATACAACAATGTAGGGTTTATTTATTTATAGTAGTTAAAAAAGAACAAATCAGTATGGGATTATTTCCTTTCTGTTTGTAACAAAATAAGATATATATGTACATCTATTATTTAAAAATTAGTTAGACGAGAGTTTAACATATGTAATGGATATGAGTGTTCTCCATCAAAAGCTAAGTGATTTTGAGTTACAAGCATAAGATAGTATCAAAACGATGATTGGTGGCTCTATAGATGAAAAGGATAATGAATTGACTAAGCTTTATATGTAGTAGAGTTGAGAGAGTGGGGAAGTAAAGCAGGTATATGAATATGATGGGGAATTAGGTGAGATTTGTTAAGTACTAATAACTTTAGTTGGAGTATAATAGTTGATGATATTGGCTTAAAGATGAACCACGAGAAGTGGCGATCCCTATCATTGTCTGTTACGTGTAATTAATTCATCTACACCATTTTAGTGGTGATGTCAGCTATGCGTATAAACACCCTGGCCTCCAAAAATAATAAATCTGACACTCTTATTAGGGTTCTAACTTCTAAGGATTTCTAGATTTCAGCCCACGAATTGAGACCCGTTTTTGAAAGGGTTGAAGGTTGATTACGGTTTGGTAGAATAGTGGTAGATTTATTATATCCTCTATATATTAACAGCGAAGCACTTTTTTGAAAAAACTGATGTATCATCGCCATTCTCTATATATTAATAGTGAAACACTCTTTTGAAAAAATTGATGTATCACCGTCATAAAGCTCGAGACACATTTAGCTATTTACCTTCATTTTGATTTATTATTTACAGTTATATGTCATTGTATTTTTAACAAAAAATAATAATAAGAAAACAAATGTGTTATTTTAAAAAACTTTATCACATAACTTTATTAATATTAATTAAGTTTAAGTTTTAATTATATTCTATGTATTAGAAAAATGAATTATTGAAATGCATTTGGGTTATTCGCGGATCTCACGAATTCAAGTGGGATGAATACAAAAATATTTTACAGCTC
>NC_141888.1:22481938-22529421 GCF_030686135.1 Camelina sativa | reverse complement strand
CTAGATCCAAACGATGGTTTAGGGTTTAGTGAATTCATTGCATAGATAGTTAACACTGCGAAAGTAGGTTAGCTTTACAACCGTGATTTGAGTTCAAGAATTGTGTTTAATGCATCCCTATCTAATCATCTAAATTCGTGATCATAGTCCCTAATGAGTCTCTGCACCCAATGTTTTCTCTTTTGATTTAAAACACTCTTTTATTTACTGTTTTGTTAGTGACTTTCAAACACAAACCCCTTTTGTCTTAGCTATATTTGATCTTGATAATTTCATAGTGCAATTGCTTGGTCTCTGTGGATTCGATCCTGAAGTGTTACAACGATATCACTAGATCGTGGTGGAGTACACATTAGGTTATTAATTGACCTTTGATCAATTTGGCGCCGTTGCCAGTGGACCAAAACGATTGGCTTTGAGATTTTAGAATTGAGTATAGTCTAAGATTTATTTTTTTTTTTTACTAATTATTTGTATTTTCTCTTTTTTTTTTGTAGATTTAAAAAAAAAATGAAAAATGTTTTTGGGGCCATAGATTACGTTGACTGGCCACAAGAAGAGGAGACCACATTTGATGAAGACATTCTAGATGAGTCTTATCTGGAGCCACCGTTCGATGAGAATGTTCTTACACTGGATCAAAAAGTTAAGTTGGATGAGCTTTACATGGAGCATCCAACAACGACAAGGAGGAACTTAGCAGCAATGATCGGTTGAATCTCATCTCACATCGAGCAGTACTTGAAGGGAGGGAGCCCACTTTCACAGAGATTAGGGAAGCTCATGCTTGCGAAAAAGGTAATATATTGGGTTCCACCAAGCCAAATAGAAGGTACATGCGTTTCCACCCTTGAAATTCATGATTTTGAGGATATTCACATGCCATGCATTGAAGATGTGACTTCTAGTTTGGATACTCCATTGCTCATTGATGACTGCTATGATTTGATATGTGAGTCTCAACGTCTAGACATTTTAAGAGCAGAAAAACTTGCTAGGAATTATCATGAAATATGTTTTGATATTGAATATCATTGTGCTTTGAATGTTTATGATCTCGAGTTTTAGTTTTCAATGCCTGATGTATCTAGTTCTCTTCTTGAAGAATCTTACCTAGGATCTGTTCTTGATATTGATACAATTTTTCATGAAACAAAGGACCCTGAGGTGGATTATATGAATGAGGATATTGTGTTTTATGAAATTAATGGTGAGAAAGTTAATTATTTTGTGAAAAACTCGTTTGAACCTGAAATTGACTTTATTTTTCTATTAAATGCATTTGATCCTAATGAGCATCCAACCATCAAGGAATATTTCAAAGTATGCTACATTTGTATTAAACTTCCTTGATGTGAATTTGATTGTTTTGCCATGGATAATTGTGTGTTACTTGACACATATTGTTTATTGCACTAACAAGAGAAGGACTAAAAGTCCATTGGCTCATCCTTTTGATACTCATGATTAACATTTTTGTGTTGAGTGGTCAAGCTATAGACTTTAAACAAGCGCTTATGGGAGGCAACCCATGGGATTTGTGCTGGATTACCCTTTAATTTGTGTTTGTCTTAGGATTTTGGTTTTGTTTTAGGATTTATTACAGTGAAATCACGTCCAGTGTTAAGTGTTTTCAGGAACAGGTTCCAAACGCAGAAGATGCAAATTTTTTTGTTCCAGGAGCTTAGGATCGATCAGTCCTCCTTAAAGATCAATCGATCCCGGTGGTTTTCTGCGGGTATCTCTAACTTCAATAATGTTTCAGATCGGTCGATCCTACCGTGAGACCGATAGGTCCCCACCATTGCCAACACCACTCCAACACCAAATGCGAGATCACCGGTTTTTGTTTTTTGTCCTTACTTTTTATTTTTCATTTTTTCTTATTTTCTTTGTGGGATTCGTCCTTTTCTTGGTTTTGCTTTCACACCGGGACAGTGTGAAGTAAGTCCAGGGGAGGGATGTCTCCAAGTTACTAATGTCGTTTTGTTTGGTTGTTTTCTTATGGTTTTTCTTTTGTTTGAGTCATTTTGTCGAGTCTGAAAAAAAAAAAAAATTGGGAAACTATGATCATTTCTAGGAATCTTTTGCTTTGAACTAACGCTCTTATGATTGCTTTAGTACTTTTGATTTTTGAATGAAGCTTGGAATGAACATGAGCAGTCTCAACACGCCCCAAAAGACCCTCACCAAGGAGAACACTAAGCTGAACCGATGATTGTCCTCTAGCTTTGAAAGGACTTAACCGAATTTAACTTCTTGCCTTGGGACTTGGTATACATCGAACAAGACTCCTCCCTTAAGCAATACAAGACATGCATCTCCTCACAAAGTATGCTTCCCCTCTCTCTTCCCTTCATTACTCAATAAATACATAAAAAAAAGAGAAAAGTAAAAAAGAAAGAAAGAAGAAGAGGATATAGGTAATAAAGAAGTGAACCGAGGATTGTGCGTAAACCCGTGCATCCTTCGGAATTCATGGAAACCTGTCCGCAAGAAAAGAGCAAAGGATTGATAAAAAATACAATGATACCCTAGAAAATTAGGGAGAAATAAATCCTTTGGAAGTGAGAAAAGAGAGAGAGGAAAGGAAGCATATGTAGGAGGTCTTGGGCAATAAAAGGTTGAAGGAGTCAAAAAGTTCAGTGATCGATATTCCCCTCGGTGAGACCACACTTTTCACTAATCTGATTTAGAGAGACAACTCTGGGGATGCTGAAGGTTCTTTAAGGTTGTGGAGTTCAGAGTAGGGAATGTTGATCCTAATCATGGGCAGAGTACAAAAAGTAGTTCTTATATTGATTTGATGAAGAGTGCAAAGCAGCGGTTCCCAAGCATATGTGAGTTTCCACTTTCAAACATTTTCTCTGTTCTTGAGTTTTTGTCTGTTCTTGCTTAAGGACAAGCAAAGATTCAAGTCCGGGGGAATTGATGTGTCTGTATTTTATAGGTTTTAACAATAGTTTTTAGGTTTGTTTTGAGTCTTTTATTGAGTCAAAGTGTGCTTTTAGAGTCTTTTTAGTCCTTTGTGAGTCTGTACAGGTTCTAAGCTACTTTGGAAGGAAACTGAGTGTTTTGGGGATGAAAACAAGCATCTGAAGCCAATTTGGTAAAGACTAATCGGACTAGCAAGCAGATGGAGCAAACAGAGAAAAGCATCCAGGATCGGCTGATCCGCATTCGGGATCGACCAGTCTCATACCCGACTCAAGTTTTCCTTTTTCGTTTTAAACCGACTTTTAGGATTTTATTTTGATATTTAAGTTAGAGGCTCGGCCTCCAGAGACATAAGCTTTATTTTCTGAGACTATTTTGTATTGAGAGCTGAAGGGAGAAGATCTCTAATCCTTCTTGACACTTTGGAGAAGATTTCTAAACCCTATTTTCTATTCTATTGCAATTCAATTATGTTATCTTCATCATTGATTTGCTGTTTCTGTTTTTCTATGGCTGAGTAGTTTCATTATTGGGTTTAGGGTTTCAGAAAGGGTTTTTATGATTTATTGATGCTAGATTTGTTAGATTAGGGATTGATCTTATTGTTCTTCATCTATTGTTGTTCTTAATGCTTAAGCTAGATTGATCACCTAGATTAAGATCTTAGGTTTAATTCATCGGGGCACCAAAAGTGTTGTTGAGTTGCTCGAAAAGAACATAGGTGAGCAAGGTGGACCTTAGCCAACGAAAGTTGAAGTTGAGACACCTTGTGGAACTAATCAAACCTGAACTTGTTATTGCTTGCTTGGTTTGCTAGATTCAAACAATGGTTTAGGGTTTAGTGAATGCATTGCGTAGATAGTTAACGCTGCGAAAGTAGGTTAGCTTTACAACCGTGATTTGAGTTCAAGAATTGTGTTTAGTGCATCCCTATCTAATCATCTAAATTTGTGATCATAGTTCCTAATGATTTCCTACGCCCAATGTTTTCTCTTTTGATTTAAAGCACTCTTTTATTGACTGTTTTGTTAGTGACTTTCAAACACAAACCCTTTTTGTCTTAGCTATATTTGATCTTGATAATTTCATAGTGCAATTGTTTGGTATCTGTGGATCGATCCTGAAGTGTTACAACGATACCACTAGATCGTGGTGGAGTACACATTAGGTTATTAATTGACCTTTGATCAAACAACTGCTCCAATATGTGCTGTAAGGTAAAGAGAATGATTGATCTTACATTTTTTTTCCGATTTCCTTTGACTAAGAATCTTCTTTAAGAAATAATTTAGGACTATTATATTTATTAAATTATCTTTTCATTAACTATCGCGTGCATATGTTTGCTTTAATTTAATTAATTCGTAGCACAGCCGAGAAAAAAAAAAATCTCACAAGCACTTACAATCTTCAACGTTCAACTTCTTATAATATATATTCCACCACTACAGAATTGTTTCACATAGGTTTTTTTATTTTTTGTGTGTGAAATCACCAAGGCGTATAATTAAATAAATAACTAAATATAAGTTATAGTAATTTATGGGTATTTTTGTTTTACGAGCATAAACAGAATAAAGTTGATAATGACAGAAACAAATAGGATTACAAGTACTAATAAAGAAGATACGAATCCGGTTTGAACGGTTTGTAGAACAAGAAAACATATGATAAAGTATGGTCTTTAAGCATAACGATTCAAATCTATCATTCTTACCATTAATTACATTGTTTGCATTAGAAAATTCAATTGGATTGTATACTTTTTTCAATGTGTAGACGTCGATGGGAAAGTAATGTGTGTGGACTATACTCTAGTTGATTTGCAACTAATAAAACGAGCCGTGATATGCATGTGCGTGTCACATTAATAACCAAGGTATATTTTGACTGCACCTCAGTTTATTGATATGCGATTATGTTTTAATCACCAAGATAATAAAGTAAACCGGTTTAAATTAATCAAACAGTATTGTTGGTATAAAATTATATATGAACCATAAATTAACATTCAGCAGCATAATGAAAAATGGAAAAAAAAATAATTATACAAAACATCAAGAAAATGGACCACCAAATTACGATAATGGACCACTAATTTGCATAGAGTGTTGACACAACATGATTTATTTCGTTGCTGAGTATGGTAATTAGGATTTTGGTACAAGTTATTGAGACGAAGAAGAAGAAAATAAAGAGGATAGCGACTGACTCACAGCTATTTGCAGTGAAGGAAATGTACCTTTTCCTAGATCTGTATTATTAACTTTTAGAATTTGGACTCATGTACGTCCACCATCTTTTGACCTCCCAGGGTCGGTAACTCAATTAATTTCCTATATTTTACATGAACAGGTTCTTCATTGAAAATAATTACACGCTGGATTTTGTTGTATAAATTCAGTTTTGCCTCCGTGTTGATGACTACGCCCAGATGGCCAGATCAATGAATCGGGCACAGATAGTGTTGGATTGAGGAGAAAATCAAATTAAGCGGCCGTACGTATTTGACAGAACATGCTAAATTGCTAATAGCTTTTTCTTTTAATATTCATTTTCATTTTTTTTTGAATTGATCTGCAATATTTAACTATCGCGAAGAAAATTAAAGAAGACTGATTTTGTTATGCAACAAAATTCATATAAGATTAAATATCTTCGAACAAATTCAGAGATTACTCATAATACCATATATATATATTAACTGTATAAACTAATTGAAACCCGCATAGTTTCTCCCAAATCCACCATGCATTATTCGTAGCAGTATAATATTTTAGATAATACCCGAATCTCTCTACACTCTGGGTTGATCTCTTAAGTATTCTTCAAGTGTGGACAGCGCGGTGAGCAGGGTGATCCAGTTATTCGTGTAATCTTCACCACGGGGAGCTCCGACGATCGCACAAGCTACTACGCGGATGTCGGTATAATGAGCAGCATTTCCTAACTCTTCTTGACTTGGTACATGGAACATGAGAATTCCGTGTCTAATGCAAGCACCTTCGATCTGATTTCTTAAGTGGGGATCCGCATCTTGAGCCACGACAACGAACTTGGCTTGCCTGTTCTCCACGGCTTGTAAACCTACCAAAACCAACAGTCAAATTAATAAAACATATCTAAGACGTATATTATAATTCAATTTAATATTTGTGTAGGTAATCTTATATAATAAAGTAAGATTTTTTCTAAACACATATTCTAAGAAGTTGATACATAGGCATTCTTCTTTTTGACATGTGCCATCTTTTAAGATTATCTTATAAATATTTGTTTTCATTAATTTTTTTTCTTTTTCTTTTTTGATCAAAATTTGTTTCCATTAATTTATAATAAAAAAATTAACCCAAATACACTATTATTTATGAGAATTTGTTAGAAATCTATGTTGCATGGAAATTTTTTTTGAGGTGCGTTTTCCGTTTCCGAAACGTTTCGGAAACGGAAATTCATAGAAACTCGGAAACAAGCCATAGAAACACGATTTCTAAAAATCTCTGTTTGGAAACACGATGGAAACTCCGTTTCCGTTTTGGAAATGCGACGGAAAGTCTTTTTTTTTTTAATTTTAAAATATGATAAATAAATAATTTGAAAATATAAGAATTCATGATACATATAATGATAAAAAATATAATATATTAGTAGCTTAAAAGTTAAAATCCCTAAATATATAGGGATGCTAGTCAAAAAATTTGATTTTGAACGTTTTTTTTCAGTTTTACTTTTAATTAAACTATTTAATATTTAGGTTTTGAATTTGTATTGTTTCAGAGTTTTTAATATAGTTTTTATGTCTGGAGATTTATTATATATATATATATATATGTATATATATCTATATATAGATACGTTTCCTATACGTTTCCATTACCTAATTTTTGAAAAAAATCGTTTCCCGTTTCCGAAACGTTTCGTTTCCGCGTTTCCGTTTCCGTTTCCATGCAACCTAGTTAAAAATACTCTTCTCGAGATATCCCTTTTCAAAAATATATTTTTTGAACATTTTCATTTTTGTCCTCTTTTACATAATTAGAATATATTAAATTAATTTTTAGAATTAGGTTTGAGTTCTCTATTTTACATTTAGGGTAAAATCTTTTAGGGTTAAAGCTAAGTATTTGGAATTTAGGTTTTAGAATTTAGTCATTTTATATATTAAAAGGATTTTTTTTTGAAAATAGACAACATGAAAGGGTATTTTTAAAAAGTGACATTGGAAAATGGTATTTTAAAAAATGACATAGAAAAAGGGATATTAAAAATGTATATGAGTGATATCGTTCCAACATTTTTTTTCTTTTTATCATTAATTTTAATTATTATATGTTTTTTTTTCAACCTCACATTAAACTAAAATAAAATTCCTCGATTGGTTACCCAATCTGGAAGGAAATTGTTTATAAAAGATGTTTCTGATAAAAACACTCTAGAAGATCGAGCTAAGCAATCAGCCTTCATATTGGACGTCCTGGGGATCTTGATCAGGGAAAAGGAGGGCAAGGAAGCACTAAGCACCTGGAATTTCTCAAGAAGCGTTGAGAAAATCGGCCACTCCTCCGGAGCTTGCACCATCGCTAATAACTCTGCAGAATCCGTCTCGAATCTTCGGCAATCAATTCCTCTGGAACGGATACACTCCATCGCCCATAGTAATGCTTCTAGCTCTGAATGAAGTGGGGATGCACTGCGACGTTGACATGTGGCACCCATTACCAAGGTCTGATGTTCACTATCACCACACCACCATCCTAACCCTGAATGAGGTTCTGTGGCTTTCCACGAGCCATCAACCTGACAATAAATTGATATCTCTGGCATACTCGAAGACTCTGTTAAAACGGGACCCGCCGTTACGGCTACATGGGCTTCCTCCCACCATAATTGATCACGTAAAGCCTGATCGATAATATCTGTTGGCTCTGATTGTAACCCTTGGAAAACTTTATTATTCCTATCCTTCCATAAGAACCAGACCAGCCAGGGAATCGAACTATGTGTAACGCCTAAAGCCAAATGGGCTAAACCTTTTCCATATATAAAATCTAAATTGGAATAGATTGAACCAAAAGGGAACTTGTCCGTATTAGATCCAACAAAAATCCTCTCCCAAACCCGACGAGAATGAGGGCATTGAAATAAGGTATGATTAATCGACTCTTCCTCCATTTCACATCTCTTACATACCGTATCACAATTAACTCTCCAGGAGGCTAATCGCACCGTCACCGGAAGAGAACCCGATGCAATCTGCCAAAAGAAATGTTTGATTTTAGGTGGAACCGGGAGGTCCCAAGCCTTAGCCTTCAGAGCATTAAAATTGGGACCATACTCAATTTCAGCTTTCATATCTTGGGCTACCTTGTACCCTGATTTAACCGAATACCGACCAGAATGTGAATAATGCCACACCAATCGATCTGGTCTATAAGATTTGCTAATAGGCAAACTAAAGATAGTTTGAATATCCTCCGGATCCATATATTCTTGTAGTATAGGGAGGTGCCATTCTTTAGTCTGTGGGTTAATCATATGATTTACCATTAAATTTGGATGAAGGTGCCGTCCCCTACCATTTGCAGGTCGAGGATGCTGGTCCGGGATCCACGGATCACGCCAGACCGAAATGTTAATACCTGAGCCAACTGACCATCGAGCTCCTTTTTCCACTAGGGATTTAGTTGAGAAAATGCTTCTCCACCCAAATGAGGGAGAATATGGTTTTGTAGCCATTAACGGATGTTTGTTCCTAAAATATCGACCCCTAAAAACTTGAGCAAATAAAGAATTCGGAAACTGTATTAAACGCCAATACTGTTTAGCCAATAACGCATCATTAAAAATTTCCAAATCCCGAAATCCCAATCCTCCCTCTGATTTATCCTTACACATTTTATCCCAAGCCACCCAGTGGAGCCCCCGATCTTTCCCTTCAGAACTCCACCAGAAATTTGAAATTGCACTCGTCAAATTAGATGTTAAACCTTGAGGAAGTTTGAAACATGACATTACATGCGTGGGCAGGGCCAAAGCTACCGACTTTAGTAAAACCTCCTTCCCTCCCTTAGATAAAAATTTTGCATCCAGCCATTTACCCGGTCATTCAACCGATCACGAACGTAACCGAAAACTTGAGCTTTCGATCCTCCAAGACTCTCAGGGATTCCCAAATAGGAGTCAAAACCCCCTTCCTTGGAAATGCCAATGACGGACTTAACCTTTTCCTTGACCTCTGAAGGCACTTTTTTACCGAACATAATAGAGGATTTATCCAGGTTTACCTCTTGGCCTGACGCTTTACCATAGTTACCAATGATATCCATCACCGTTGAACATTGTTCCTCATCCGCTTTACAAAAAATAAACTATCATCCGCAAACAACAGATGAGAAATAGGAGGAGAATCTCGGGCAATCTTGACTCCCGATATTTTTTCCTCCCTCTCTGCCTTTTTTATATTAGCTATCAACACCTCAGTACAAAGAATAAACAGATAAGGGGATAAAGGATCCCCCTGTCGCAGTCCCCGTTTTGGCAGTATGGAGCCACGTGGTTGACCATTAAGCAACACTTGATAGGAAACCGAACTCACACACCACATTATCCAAGAAATCCATCTGGAATCGAAACCTAGCCTTAATAAAACCGCCTTTAAAAAATCCCATTCAACTCGGTCATAGGCCTTGCTCATATCCGTTTTGAAAGCCAAAAATTCCGAACTACACATCCTATTGGTCTGTAACCCACGGAACATCTCTTGTGCCACCAGAATATTATCTGTAATTAACCGTCCAGAAACAAAGGCCGATTGTGTTTCAGAAATAATCGAGGGCAAGATCTTTTTTAACCGGAAACAAAGAATCTTTGATATTATTTTATAACTCACATTACACAAACTAATAGGACTGAACTCTGCCATTCTTTTAGGCACTTCAACCTTTGGGATCAGACAAATATTAGTTTCATTAATTCTTGGATCAAACTGTCAAGTCCGAAAGAAATCTCTAACTACAACAACCAGATCCCCTTTAAGATTCGCCCAAAACCTCTAAAAGAAAAGTGCGGTCATCCCATCCGGTCCCGGGGTTTTCTCCGGGTGCATCGCAAATAAGGCCTTACGAACTTTCATCTCCGATATATCCTTAGTTAGCTCCCTATTCATACGCTCGGTAACAAAAGGATTGACCGCTTGTACCATCTCTGAAATACCACAAACATCCGATTGGTCAAAAAGCTTATTAAAGTAATCTGACGCAATCCTCTCCATACCCTCAGTCGATTCAACCCAAACATCCTCTGAATCAAACAGCCCCACAATCTTATTCCTAGCTCTCCTCTGTTTAGTAGAAGCATGGAAGAAACTCGTATTCTTATCCCCAACCCGCAACCAAAATTTCCTACTTTTCTGTTGCCAATACAATTCCTCATCATGGTAGGCATCCTTTAGCTTCTTCTCAATAATAAAGATTTCCGCTTGCGAAATAGCATCATCTTTTTTAGCATCCTCTAAAGCCGTCTTTAGGGAAGATATAAGAGTGTTACTATTCGGAACATTCTGCTTCCTCCACCATGAAATAGAATTCCTACAATTTTTAATTTTATCCACAAACACCAGTGTTCTGAAATTTCTAGTACGATTCCACCCCGATTCCACGGCTCCGGAAAACCCCTCTTTCCCCATCCACCGCTTATCAAAACAAAATTGACGAAAACGCCGAACCCTAGATTTCGCACAAGAGGCTAATATAGGGCGATGATCCGAACCTATCATTTCCAGATAATCTACTCGCGAACAAGGGAACAGTGCATGCCAATCTTCATTCCCTAGAGCGCGATCCAACCTACAACGGACCACCTGGTTATTGCAACGATTACCTCGCCAAGAAAGAAAATCCCCATAACACGGGAATTCTAACATTCCACACTCTCGAATCATCGAAATAAACGGAAGGAAGGAAGAAACCGATCTTAACGCACCTCCCGAATTTTCATGATTACCAATTGATTCATTAAAATCACCTATCATAAACCAAGGATCCTGCCGAACAGCACCAATTTCTATTAATTTGTCCCAAACCACCTGTCTACACCCCGGCACAGGATCACCATAAACGAAAGAAATAAAAAAGATTTGAGACCCCAAAAAAGCTTGAACATCTATTAACCGGTCACAAGCAGAAATAACTTCAAGTTTTATATTATTGTTATAGAAAATAGCCAAACCACCGCTAGACCCACAGGGTTCGACCGTATACAAATGATGATAACGGAAATTATTCTGAAACTTTTTTAAATAAGAAAAACATCTTTTTGTTTCTGATAAAAATAAAATATCCGGTTTATTCTGCTTCCATAAATCCTTCAGATAGTTCTCTGTCAGATCTGCACCAATGCACTGACAGTTCCAACTCAAGATCTTCACGTTTGAGCCGGCGGTTTCGGGAGAGCCACCATCCCTTTCTTCTGTTTGCGGGTTCCTCCTCCCTTGCTGCCACCCTCTGACTTTTGTTGAGTTGTCCGGACAATACCTGTATTCTTACCAGCGTCACCTGCAGATTTCAACAACAGAGCTTTAGCTAATAGCCGTTTACCCGGCGAAGCAATAGCTACAACAAGTCTTTTATTCCCCTTAGCACCACTAGAACCAGAAAAACTAACTTTCTTAGCCTTAATGACCTCAGTATTTCCCAACTTAAAAGCTTTCATAGCCTTATTAACCTGCCCCAAATCATCAACGAGATAAGAAGAGTTAGAGATAGTACCTTGTGGAGCATTGTTCTCGGTATCTAACATACCCTTCTCCTTATCCGACTGAACACCATCGTCATCAGCACCAGTATCCTCTTCATGTTCCGAAGCCTCACCCTCATGATATTCCCCATCTTCGAGTAAGTCATCAGAACTCACTGAAAACCCAGCCTCATTGTCTCCACCATTCGTCCCCTTAACTTCCTCCATTAGAGAATCCTCATCCCGATCCACCAAATCATTAACTGAAGGGATGACCGGCTCATGAACAACAGCAGCCTGCAAATCAAGCTTCTGCTTCGCCTGATACAAAGGTTTTGGCCAAGAAGGGCCATTCCCCTTTCTAGTAGGATGCGAACGGGACTGTTGAACCAAGAAAGTACCATCACCCTCCCTAGACTCTGCATTTCTCCCATAACCCCTCTGATTTCCAAAATCTCCCTGATTCTTTGCCTAAAATCTAAGCCCATTCTTTGAGCTTTCACCATTACGCCCCAGCTGTTGATCTCTGTCACGATAAGACTCTGAATTAAAATCCAGAGAACGTTTAGCAAACTTCCTTGGCTTCTCCCAACCAACCTCAAAATGTTGAACCTTCGGTTTGAGCAAGGGTTGATTCCACAAACCTCCCCTCCTATCATCGACTTCCCCCTGACCCCGACCCCCCTCACTTTTACTTACCTCTGGACATACCTTAACATCATGAGTTAACCTCAAGCAATGGTTACAGTAGCCAAGCAACTTCTCATACTCTAACGAGGCCACCACCTCATCACCAGTATTAAAAGGGACCAGTAGATGAAAAATGAGAGGATTAAACCCATTGATCGTGACAAGTAAACTACCAGTTTCCTCATCTACCTCTCGAAGAATCCCAACCTTCTTCCCAATTGCTTGAAGGGTTGCAACCTCCCAAAAATGCATTGGTATCCCCGAGGCTTTAACCCAAAAAGTAATGGCTGAAGGATAAGTATCAGAAATAATAGGCTCCCAACGAACCAACGACAACATCCAGTTATCAAAGTGATAAGGACCATTCCTTAGCACTCCTTGGAGATCATCCTCTGTCTCAAAATTGAACTGGAAAGTGTCCCGACCCAAGTCAGCACCTTCAACCCTCTCCTCGAGCTTCTAGATCTTTGGCAAATTCGCGACCAGGGATTCCATTCGCTGGACCGTTGGATTCATCAATCTCCCAATGAGAGTGAGAGAAAATTGTTGGATACGATGTGCCATCACGGAATCTGAAATTTTAACCGTTTCTGTTTGAACCAAGGCAGCTTTACCTTTGTTGAAATTCAGTTGAGCCATGATAACCCTGCCAATAACCGAAACACGATGAAACCCTTGAGACAGAATTGAAGAACTCAAAGATAACAACGTAAAAACAAAGGAAACTCGAGAGGAAATTGCTTCTCCGAGATTGAATGAAAAAAGCGAGATGAATGGATTATTATCAAACTTATAATATTGATTTACTTTGATCTTTCTAATAAATCTAGGTAAATGAATGGATTATTATCAAACTTATACTCTAGCAAATGGACACATGTCCTATTAATAATATAATTATTTTGGGTTTTGATATACAATGCAAACAGCAAAACGTATTCAAAGTGAAAGCATTATTGTTTTAAAGAAAAATTAGTAACATAAATATATTTAACTTATTATGTTGGTATTATTTTATAATTATTATGCCATTAATAATTAGTTACACAAGTGTATCCCATGATTTGAATATTTAATATCATATTTAATATGATAATAAAGCCTGCAAAACTAACTTTCCCAAATGAACCACATCCATACACCGACGTACGTAGACCAGTAAAATGTTATAATTTAAATCCATATATTGTCTACTTATATATTAAAACATAATAAAAACTCAAAAAGCTAAACATTTAAAATTTATGATACCATTATTAATGCAATATATTAGATTCATTGTTAATACGGTAACAAATCTAAGATGGTTTAACAAATACATAAGCTCATTACCCAATATAACAAATTCATTTTTACATATATTTTTAATATAAAAAGGTAAATTAACAAAAAAAAAATAAAATCTATGTAAAATATAAATAAAACATAAGTAAAATTTTTTGATGTACACAAAACTAAAACAATAATAACATGTTAACAATGATTATGTAACAACCCAGTTAATTTAATGTACCTTCACAATCTTGTGTCCTCACTCCTCAGTGCGTAAAGATCTGTATTAGCAAGTCGAACAAACAAGAGTAGAGGTGCCCTCAAAGCCATCTTTTTAATTTGATACAGTATAAGTTATTGAAATGAAGCAAAAGAATATGTATAGCTAGAGGTAGAACTATGAAACTGTGAAAACATGAGGCTGATATTTTATAGCTGTAGAATTTGTTTGTTTGGTCTTTTTTCTTAATCACTTCACAACTTTTTTAATCTAGTAAAAACGTGTAGTGGAAGTATCACGGAATATATAAGTCTGGCAATGCTAGCTGTGTAATTCATTACTTTATTAATACTCTTTGTCGTCTAATTAAATTTTATTTTCCCTATGAAAAAAACATTCCAAAACCAAAATTGATAAAGGTAATTTTATGTTCTTGTTCAGAAGCAAAAAAAAGAAGGGGAACAACGTGTTGAGATAAATGTAAGATAATAACTAATAAATAATATATAATGCACAATATAAAAGATATATATACATTGTATATATGTAATTATGTAGTACCCAAACAAAATGTAAAGCCAGATATTTTTTTTCTTTTTCTAAAGACATAGTAAGTATGCACATAAGAAATATGTACAGTATATCCACATAACGCATGCATCACTACAAGAACACGTTAAATAACGTCGGTTATTTTAAGTCAGTCCTTCAACAGACGTAAAATGTTAGAATAGGACGGGTATTAACATCAATTAATTAACCGACGTAATATTTTATTTTCTAAAAGTTTTTAATTTGTGAATGAATTAGTTTCCAGAAAACGAATCACAAATTCTTCATCGATTTTATTAATTTCGATTTGAAAATTTTTCTGCAACTCCACAAGAGATTTATAAGGTTTGAATTTCTTAAAATTTGTTGTGTTATTGACGAAACATGTCGATTCTAATAATGATTACGACTTTTGGTTGAAAGATTTGTGAAGATATTTAGAACCAATTTTTCAGCTGTGGTGAATCTCAAATTTAAAAGAAATTTAAGGTACCATTCACTTGTTTTTACATCTAGATTGAGTGTTGAGCTTTTTTTGGTTCGATTTAGCTGCTACTTCGTTTCTTATATGTTCCCGTTTGATACTCGTGTTCAATGGAAAGTGAAAAATGTGAGAAATATGAGCCGATTCGCTTGATTTTAGCAAGCATTCTAAAATTCAGGTCAAGGATAAAATGGATTTGTGAATTATGTTTTGGTTGCTTGCTGTATTCCCAATTTGATGCTCAGCAGAATCTAGGGTTAAAAGCTTTGAAGATGATTGATGCTGTTTCGAGTTGTTTTAGTAAGCCTAAGATTCAATTAGCTCAGTTTTGTTATTTATGATTTACAGTTTTTAATTTTGTAGAATGGTGAGAATCGATGTTGAAACTTGCACTTTTGTGTGGTGATGAATGATGAATGATGATAGAGATGATGGATGATGAACATGTGGAGTGCATGGAATCAATTACCCTTATGTAGTTGTAGCATAAAGGATGTTAAACCATAATGAGTGTGATGCAAGCAATCAGGATATGAACACTTATTTAAGTTAAGCCAAATATGATGAATGTTTTTGACTAACAACCTAATGACAATAATCAAATGCAGAATGTAAAAACTACTAAGACAAGATACTAAATGCAAGGTAAACAGTATGATCAAAGCAGTAATGAAACTAACAAGAACAAGTACTAAACTAATGCAAGACAAGTGATGAAACATGATCAAACATAAACTAAATGAATGCAACAAGAAATGAAATGAATGCAACAGTAATGAAATAGGAATGATGAAATAAGAAGGTTGCAGGACATAAACAACAAACTCTGGAATGAGCTCGAGCAAGCACTCGATTGGATGCTTGATCGAGTGGGTGGTCGAGTGAACAAATACGAGAAACAAAGCCAACCAAACAAAACAGAGCAAAACAAAAGCAAATCAAACAACAAGCAAATAATAGGATTTAAACAGAGAAATCAATAGACAAAAAGGTCCTAAGGATGGATTCATGGGCTGGACTTGGATTATGGTTATCTAAACTGGTCAACAAACCTCATTCAAACATGAGCTATCTCTAGACAATGATCTTTTAATACCTTGCTAATCCACTCTCATGGCAATAACAATCAAGCTTAGATACTCCTAGACCTAGCTCTCACTAGCTAAGAACATATAAAAGCAGGCAATAAACAACCAGATCATTAATGTCAAAAATCAAACAAAACATCTAATCTCTTAGCATGCTTAATGATAATCTCTAGATCTAGCCTTATCTAGCAACTTAGACATTGGTGTGATGCTAAGGAGCTTAAGATCTAGCCTTACCCTCTCAGTATAAGAATAGCATAGAGTATATCTAGTCTAGAAGAGATCTATAAACAAACAAGCTTGACCAATCTCAACAACCACAACCTTTATCCAGCCTAACCCATCCTTAAGATCCTAGCACACTACTCACAATCACTAAACATGATGAACAAAATCATAAACCCAGAAATCAATGAAACTTGCATGATTAGATAGATGAGATAGAGACCTACAATATTGAAGAAGAAATCAAACTCAAATTCTCAAGACTTAGAAAGTTATTGAACCAACAAGTATCAAAGATTTCTACAAAAGTGGCTAAAAATCTAGAACAAAGAAAGCAAAAAGTAAATAAATCCCACAAGGGTAAAAACTAGGTTTAGATATTGTTTCTGACTCTCTCTCACTCAGTCTGACTTATGGGCGGTCATGAGGTACAAGGGACTTATATAGAAAAGTGGGGAAGCCTAAATCTGCTAGCAGACAAAATAGGAAGGTGGGTCGGTCAACTCGACCATGTGCTCGGTCGAGTGCTTGGTTGAGTTGACCTCTCTTCTGCTTCTTCCATCCGGTCGAGTCCTTCTCCGCACACGGTCGAGTCCTTCTCTGCACACGGTCGAGTGTCTGGTCGAGTGGGCAGTCGAGTGAACTTTCGGATCCTGATTCTTCAGCTCTAGCTCCCTTGTTTTCTTCATTGATAGCTCCAATCCTCTTCAGCATTCCTTCCATACTCCTTAGGATCCAAAATCACCTGTTTATACAAGAAACTATGCAAATGCAATGCAAACCTACTCTAATGCATAAACAGTCCTAAAGCTATACAATAATGGCCAAACTAGATAGTAAATCATGCAAAAGATGTAAATATACTAAGGGAAAACAAGGTAAACTATATGAACATCAACACCCCCAAACTTAGTCTTTGCTTGCCCTCAAGCAAATAAAACATAAGAAGGTAGGTGAGGTTTGAAAATGGGATCTCAGCTCCTAAAGCTTGCTAATAAACCAACTAGAATCAATGTCCAAGTTACTAGTACTATGATGCAAGTTGAATGAGCTGCAATTAAAGATTTTAGACAAGCCTATCACAACCTTAACTGATTCAAGCCTTGGACATCCACATGCATTCAAATCAACCATTTCCTTTAACATTCATTAATCAAGAACATGAATCAATCTTATGCAATGCTTAAACTCATTTGGCTTGGAGATAAAGATTTAGAGACAATGATGGTCTCTCTTTAGAGTGGGGCTTATCAATATCAAGGTTCTCTCATAAAAATGGATTGAGCTTGAGAAGAAGGCTAAAGGTAAGAACACTTAGATACATACAAGAACAAAACCTTGTCTATCCAAAGGTACCCAAAGTATTTATCCTAGCATTCTAATCCCAAATTGTCCTAGTTCTACCTTTTATCTTCTTCACTTCTCTTTTACCCTTTTCTCTTTTGTTTCTAAGCCTTAGGAGATGTTTCTTATTTGATATTTCTAGTGGAATAGGGGTTTCTTTCTTATTTGCTATGGTTCTCTCTTCTTCTTAATCTTAAGACATAAAAGCATTTTGCTAGACTCTTCTTTTCTTTGACTAGAACTATCTTCAACAATTTCACACTTCCCATCCTTTCACTAGAGCTAAAATTTATTAAACACATTCCCCTCCTAAAGACTCTAACCTTTTCTTTATCTTTTTTTTTTCTTTTCTTTTCAAAACAACCAAGTCCCAAACCCAACAATTGACCACCTAGTCCTATCTAGTTTGAAAATTGCAAACTAGAACTACACAAGGCTTTACTCTTGTCAGCTCAAACCTAACACTTTCTACTAAGCTCAATCCCAAAATAGGCCTCACTCACACAAGAATTAACATGGCTTGAAAGAAGGGTTGGTTAAGGGTGGGGGAAACTGATTTTTATGATGAATCAGCTACTTGGATCATCAAGAGTGATAAAAAGGAGAAATATGATCCAAATATGTATATCGTATCCATGAGTTTAAAGCAATGCACAAATTGATAATTAAAAGTCAATATTAGGTTCTTATAAATAGGAAATGACATCAAATCATAACATGCTTCAAATTAGACCATAATGCAGTTTAGGAATTCAAGGCTTGGTTCAATCTTATGCTTCTAACCACTCAAATAGTATCAAAATACTATTAACTTGGGCATTGATCCTAGTTTAGTGAATCTAAGCAAGCTAACAAGGCAAAACTCATCATAGATCCCTAATGCAAAAATATAAAACAGTCCTATATGAAACATGCTAAACAAGATCCTAATATGCAATGCAAACTACATGAACACTCTTTCTTTTTATAAAGATTTTTGCAAAAATTTTCAATTTTTTTTTGTTTTTTTTCTATGCCTTAGATGCAATGCAAATATAAACATGATTATGCTAAAATGTGAAATAAGAAAACAAAAAACAACATCAAATACTATCTCAAATCCTCCCCAAACTTAAATTACACAGTCCACTGTGTAAGAGAAATTTGTAAGAGGATTCAAGACTAAAAACAAAACAAAACTAGAGATGCAATGGTATGTACAAAGGTAAGGTGATGGTGGTACCTCATGGATTGTGGAAGAAACTGTCCACATCCTCATTCATGTTCTCATAAGTGTAGTTGGGGTCTTGCTGCTGGCTTGGAGGTGGAGAAGGAGGCAACTCGACGATGGTCATCGATTGGTACTCGGTCGAGTGCTTGGTCGAGTGGACTGGTCGAGTTGGTGCAGGAGGGAAAAATTGTTGGCCTTGCTGCTGGTAGAATTGCTGCAAAAGGGCTGGATCCATGAAGTATTGGGGTGGGAAGGGAGGGTAACCTGGATAGCCTGGATAGCCTGTTGGAGCTGGGAAACCATAAGGAGGTCTGGGCAGGTACTCGGCCGAGTGCATCGGAGGTACTCGGTCGAGTGGGTGCTCGAGTGATCCGGTCGAGTGCCTTGGAAATTGTTGTTCTGGGTGACTTGAACCTCTCCTCCTCTGAATTGGCTCATGCATTGAAGCTCTAGCTGGTACCACTGAGTTTTCAGCTCTGGACAGTGCTCTAGTTGAGCTACTCCTCTTCAAAGGGCTAGATGGGCTTGGTGATGGGTTTCCACTCTTCAGTTCAGCAATCTCCTTCTTTAAACCCTTGATGGACTTAGTCATTCTTCCCACCTTCTTCTTCAGCTTGTCAAAGTTCTTCCCATGCCACTTGCTCCACTTTTGTAGAAGTGTCAACCTCTTGCTAATCTCTCTTACTCCCCTACTATCTCTTGGGCTTGGCTCATAATCTTCAAAATAAAATTGCTCTTTCCCATCAGCCATTTCCATATACCCAGCTTGATCTATTCTTGCCTGAGCTGTCCCATCAAACAAAAATTCAGTAGCTGGCCAAAAATCAATGTTTAGCCTTTCACTTATGGTGGTGAGAGCCTTATTGGGTAGAACAAGTTGAGCTTTCCCTAGTGTAGGATGCTCAAAGTTGAAGAGGTGCTTCCCATGGTGCATCTCCTTGGCTAGTATGAGAATGGAGGTGAGGTAGTTGGTGTCAATCCATCTTAGCATGACCTTCTCTCCTTTAAGTGGTACCTTGGCAGCTAGTAGCATTGGAGTGATGATGCCTCTAATGGTTAGAGCTCCCATTGAGCCTCTATTGTGCAGCTTGCTCACCCAACTTCTATAATAGATCAATTGGTCAATGAGGACCATAGCAAGATCAGTCTCCACACTGCTCCCAAGGATAATGGTTCCATCTCTTGCTTGAAGGATGATGCCATTAAGTGCCACATCAATCATCTTGAGCTCACCCTCATTCAAATTACCAGTCTCCTTTCTACAAAAGAAAGTGTTTGCTAAGGCCTTGTGGAAGTACCTTAGGACTGGGCTCCTTATCTTTGAGCTCTTGGACTTGGAGGATGAGTAGATGTTGCTATCTCCAATATTTCCCAAACAACAAAGAGCTCTTCTCTTGGTATAACCATACTCCTTTCTCTACCAACTTCAAATCCAAATATGTTGGCTATCTTCTTGAGTGAAAGCTCATATTTCTTTCCCTTGATGGTGAAGTCACGAGAACCAGCTCCCAACTCTTTATCCATCTTTGGAAAGAAGTGAAGCTTGACAGTGGCTAAGAACTCACAGCTCTCTTCCCTATACCCTTCCATGCACAATCCCATGAACTTGCTTAGATTGCACTTCCCAAAGAGAGAATCTACATCTTCATCAATCTCCAGCTTCTCCATGGTCTCCTTGTGTGGGTATCTAGTGCCTTGAAAGTTCATCCTCATGAAAGCTTCTTCTTCTTCTTCTTCTTCTTTAACCTCTTTTTGTTGAACCTCAGCTGCTGGCCTCTTCCTCTTTTCTTTTTTTCTCTTTATATGCTCTTCAAGAGTGTATTCCATCTCCTCTTCACTTTCAGTTTGCTCAGGATCCTCCTCAACTGGCTGATGTTTCTTACTCGCTATGCCACTCGACCGCCTACTCGAACCAGCACTCGGTCTTTATCCTGCTCGAGTAGGTGGTCGAGTGCTTCCACCAACTTCTTTTCTTGATGCAAGCTGAGCATCACGTCGATCCAAGGAGCGATCAGCAGCTTGTTGAGATGCTCTTGTAGACCTTGAAGACATTTTGAAATAGAACTGAAAGGAATGGACTCAAAGCTTAATGTTAATAGGTTAGTGACCCAAAAACCAAAAGAACTAAGCTTTGAGCAAGAAGATGAACTTGAAAGAGATTTTAAGCAAGAATTTGATTGTTTTAAGCAAATAAGAGAGTGTGAGAAGCATATGATCGAGTTTAGCTCCTTATAAAGAGGCTAAAGGGACAAAGTGATGTGTCTGCATTTTATAGGGTTTTAACTATAGTTTTTCGGATTGTTTTGAGTCTTTTCTTAGGTCCAAATGTGCTTTTAGAGTCTTTTTAGTCTTGTGTGAGTCTTTACAGGTTCTAGGTGACTTTGGAAGGAATCTGAGCGTTTTGGGGATGGAAATACGCATCTGGAGCTTAATTGGTTGAAGTCTGATCGAGCTAGAAGGCAGATGAAGTAAGAGCAGAAATTCATTCCGGATCGACTGATCCTTTTGGGATCGACCAGTCCCCGTCCCCGACGCAATCTTTCCTTTTCTGGTTTAAACCGACTTTTTAGGGATTTATTTTACTATTTAACCATGGGGCTCGACCCCTAGAAAGATAACTTTTACTCTACGCCGTTTTTGAGCACTTGTAAGCCTATGAGAAGATCTCTAATCCTTTCTAACCTTTTGGAGAAGAATTCTGAACCCTATTATCTCTTTTTGCAATTCAAACATGTTTTCTTCATATTTGATTTGTGATTGTTTCTGTTCGATGTCTGAGTAGTCTCTCTGTTGGGTTTCGGGTTTCAAAAGGGGGTTTTATGATTTATTGATTTAGGTTGTTAGATTTGGGATAGATCGCTTGTGTTCTTCATCTATTGTTGTTCTTATTGCTTAAACTAGATTAGCTACCTAGTTTATGATCTTAAGTTTAATTCGTCTAGGCATCAAAAGTGTTGTTGAATTACTTGAAAGAACATAGGTGAGCAAGGTGATCCTCAGCCAACCAACAGTTGAAGTTGGGGCACCTTGTGAACAAATCAAACTTGAACTTATTGCTTGCTAGGATTGTTTAGATTCAAACGACGGTTTAGGATTCATTCAATTCCTTGCATAGAAAACTAATGCTGCGACAGTAGGTTAGTTTTATATTTGAGATTTGAGTTCAAGAGCGGTTCCTAAAGCTATCCTAATCCATCACCCAATTTCGTGATCATAACCCTTGATTGATTCCCTGCGCCCAATACTTTCTCTTAAATTTACAAACTCTTATTTATTTTCTGTTTTAATTCTGTTACTTGCAAAACAAACTTCCTCTTTGCTTTAGCTATACTCGGTCTATATAATTTCATAGTGTATCGTTTGGTCTCTGTGGATTCGATCCTGAAGTGCTACGACGACACCACTAGATCATGGTTGAGTGTGCTTTGGGTTATTGATTTAACTCTAGATCAATTTGGCGCCGTTGCCGGGGACCAAAAACGTTGCCTTTGAAATTTTAGATTCACATTTAGCCTAAGGTTTCTTTATTTTTAGTTACTAACGAGTTCTTGCAACTTTATTTCTTGGTTTCAGGTGTATGCATACAAGGAGCAGCAAGAGAACTGATCTGCGCATACTAGGGAACAAGGAATTAGCACAGCTCGAACGCGAGAACCGGAAAGCAAAATCACAGACCAATTCTATGGCTGACGGAGAGAACACAGGGGCTAATCCGCCCAACCCTCAGCTTGGCATCATCCAACAACAGCAGAGGCAGAACCAGCAAGAGCAAGCCGAGCTGAACCCACCTCCGAGGCAAGCCACCTTGAGGGATGAAGATGCTCAGAATAGGCTTTTTGCGAATCGATCTGCGATTCAACCTCCCGCCCCTGGACGGCAAGACTATGAGATTAAACATAGTCTAATCAATCTGGTTCAGAACCGCGTGTTCCATGGCTTGCCATCGGAAAGTCCTCTAGATCACATCGAGGCCTTTGAGAGGCTGACCAGTACGACGAGGTCCAATGGTGTACCCTATGACTATCTAATGCTGACTCTATTCCAGTTCTCTTTGGCGGATAAAGCACTTAGATGGCTGAACTTGTTGGATGCTGGATCACTCACCACTTGGGCGCAATGTAGAGCTGCTTTCTTGAATCACTTCTACACCAAGTCACGCTCAGCCAAGCTGCGAAGCAAGATCACTACATTCTCGCAAGGAGGCATGGAGTCATTTTGTGAAGCATGGGAAAGGTTCAAGGAGTATCTTCGAGATTGCCCTCACCACGGTTACACTCAAGAGAATCTGATGAACATCTTCTATGGGGGCATCGAGCAGAAGTACCAGATGACATTGGACACGGCTAGAAAGGGAGACTTCTCCACCAACACCGCGAATGAAGCCAATGCACTGATTGAGAATCTTGCAGCCAGCAACAGCAACCACGGCACAGACTATGACCGCACGGTTAGGGTGAATTCCGTAGAGACTGATGCTATTAAGGATCTCACAGCCAAGGTGAATCTCTTGCTGAAAAGGGATCACCAGAGTGTCAACTTGTGCGTTGAACAAGCTGGAGGATATGCAGATTTTGGAGCTGAGACATACCAAGAGGGTACGGAGGAAGTAAATTATATGGGAGGACAAGGGAATTTCCAAAATCGAGGTTTTAACCAGAATTTTAGGAATCATCCTAATCTGTCCTACAGGAGCAATAACGTCGAGAATCCTCAGGATCAGGTCTACCCACCGCGACCTCAGCAGAACAACTTTGCACAGAGCTTCCAGAACAAGGGTACAGGTTTTGGAGGATCGAATTTCCAACAAAAACCTCAAGTCAACAACGTCGCGCAAGGGTATCAACCGGTTGCACCGCAGGCAACAGTCTCACAGGAGAGCAAACTGGAACAGATGATGCATGCTCTGATGGAGAACCAGAAGAAAAATGCAACTGAGGTGACTGTCAAGATCGACAACATGTATTCTGAGCTGAATGGGAGAATCGAATCGTTAAACTCTCACATGAGAGTGTTGGAAAACCAAGTGGCACAATCCGCAGCTAGAGTCAAGGCACCTCCAGGGACACTTCCAGGGAAGAACGAGGCTAATCCAAAAGAATACGTGAATGTTGTCACCCTTCGAAGCGGCAAGGAGCTTCCGGAACCACAACAGAAACCAGGGAACGACCGATCCAGCGATTGGACTGACCAGTCTAAAACACAGGATCAGGAAGGCATCCATGACGAAGCTCTCAACGACATTCCTGATGATGTTGTTAAACATGGATCAACAGTTCATGAAGAAAAGCAACCCAGAGGATCGCAGCAACCCTACGCACCCAGACTATCTTTCCCTACTTGCCGCAAATCAAAAATTCAGGAGCGAGAATATGAGAAGCTGAAGTCAGTAGTAGGGGAGCTTTAGGTTAGACTCCCTTTCATCGAAGCAGTAAGGATGGTTCCAGCTCTTAAGAAGTATATGAAGGAAATTCTAACCGACAAACTCAGTTTGGAGAAAGGAGTGATGTACCTCACACAAGAGTGCAGTTCTATGCTCCAAATTGGAATGCCTGAAAAATGTGGGGATCCGGGACCGTTTACCTTGCCTTGCACGATAGGAGATCTCAAGTTCAGCAAATGCCTTTGCGACCTGGGAGCGAGCGTGAGCCTTATGCCACTCAGTGTTGCAACGCGACTTAGCCTCTACACTTTCAAACCGATCCAAGTCACCCTCGTCCTTGCTGATCGTTCCACTCGACGCCCAGAAGGAGTGTTGGAGAACCTACCAGTGCAAATTGGGAACTGCTACATTCCTACCGATTTCATAGTTCTGAAGCTTGACGAGGAATCCCAAGAACCGATCCTACTTGGAAGACCTTTCTTGGCCACGGCTGGTGCGATGATAAACGTCAAGGAGGGGAAGATCGATTTACACATGGATGATATGATTTTGAGATTCAATTTGGAGAAAGCAGCTAAGAAACCTACGATTGATGGTCAAACCTTCTGGGTTGATACAATAGGCGAAATAGCTGATGAGATCTATGATGAAGTGTGTACAAGTGATCATCTGGCTGTAGCACTCACCAAGACGGAACCAGAGCTGGGATATCTCTCTGAGGAGACTGAGAGCTTGGCTAGGACACTCGATGCTGCAGCAGTTCTGAAACATGAAGTCCTATTCATCAATATGCAACATGGACTGACTGATCCGGCAAATGGACTGACCGATCCAACTCCTCCTGTGGAAGCATCCGATAAAGGCGACGGATTGACCATTCCAGGCGACAGATCAGCTGATCCCGAAATTTGCCCTGGGACAAAATCAAATCAGGAGGATTGGAGCGAACTTAAGGCTCCAAAGTTGGACTTAAAGCCACTCCCAGAAGGGCTAAGGTACGCGTATCTCGGACCTAACTCCACATATCCGGTTATCATTAACTCTAACCTGAACAATGTTGAAACCGCACTCTTGCTCTGCGAGTTAAGAAAATATAGGAAGGCTTTGGGCTATTCCTTAGATGACATTTCAGGTATATCACCAGAGTTGTGCTCTCATCGGATTCACCTCGAAGATCCATCTAAGTCCTCCATCGAACACCAAAGGAGGCTAAATCCTAACCTCAAGGAAGTGGTGAAGAAGGAGATCCTCAAACTGTTGGGAGCCGGAGTTATTTTCCCAATCTCCGACAGCACTTGGGTGAGCCCAGTCCATGTAGTGCCGAAGAAAGGAGGGGTGACAGTAGTTGCAAATGAGAAAAACGAGTTGATCCCCACCACGACAGTAACAGGGCATCGCATGTGTATCGACTACCGCAAGCTCAATGCAGCCACAAGAAAGGACCACTTCCCTCTTCCATTCATTGACCAAATGCTTGAGCGTCTAGCGAACCACCCTTACTACTGCTTCTTGGATGGTTACTCTGGTTTCTTCCAAATTCCGATTCACCCTGATGATCAGGAGAAGACCACTTTCACTTGTCCCTATGGCACATTCGCTTACCGACGAATGCCTTTTGGGTTGTGCAATGCCCCAGCCACCTTCCAGCGCTGCATGATGTTGATCTTCTCCAACTTGATTGAGGAAATTATGGAAGTCTTTATGGATGATTTTTCGGTGTATGGCTCATCCTTCTCCTCCTGTTTATCCAATTTGTGCAAAGTGCTTCAACGCTGTGTGGATAAACACCTTGTGCTGAATTGGGAAAAGTGCCATTTCATGGTCACCAATGGGATTGTTCTTGGCCATCGAATTTCTGTGAGAGGGATAGAAGTCGACAAAGCCAAGATAGAGCTCATGTCCAGTCTACAACCTCCAAAAACCGTTAAAGACATTCGCAGCTTCCTTGGCCATGCGGGGTTTTATCAGAGGTTCATAAAAGATTTCTCCAATATAGCCAGACCACTCACCCAGCTGCTGTGCAAGGACATCTCTTTTGAGTTTACTGCAGATTGTTTGGAGGCTTTCCTAACAATCAAACAAGCACTGATCTCGGCTCCAATAGTACAACCACCCGATTGGGATCTACCATTCGAAGTTATGTGCGATGCAAGTGATTTTGCTGTGGGAGCGGTTCTGGGACAACGCAAAGATGGTAAGTTGCATGTTGTTTACTACGCTAGCAGGACACTCGATGGAACACAGACCAAGTACGCCACAACAGAAAAGGAATTACTCGCCATAGTCTTTGCCTTTGAAAAATTCAGATCCTATCTGGTTGGATCCAAGGTTATTGTGCACACAGATCACGCCGCACTGCGTTACTTGTTAACTAAGAAGGATGCTAAACCACGATTGCTGCGATGGATACTACTACTGCAGGAGTTCGATCTTGAGATAAGGGACAAGAAGGGGATTGAGAATGGGGTTGCGGACCACCTTTCTAGGCTAAGAATCGATGAAGAGATCCCCATAGATGACCGACTCCCCGAGGAGAATGTGTATGTGGTTGCAGCCTTCATCGACTGCTACAAGGAGAAAGAAGATGTTAAAGTACTTCAACAAACAGTTAACGATTCGCCATGGTATGCCGATATCGCAAACTATTTGTGTGCAGCAGAAAAACCTTCGAACTTCACTGGATATGCTAAGAAGAAGTTCCTCAGAGATGTGCAACGCTACTTTTGGGATGAGCCTTTTCTTTACAAGCATTGTGCTGACGGCCTCTACAGGAGGTGTGTTCCAGAATCAGAAGTACAAGGAATTCTTTTTCATTGCCACGGTTCTAACTACGCGGGACACTTCGCTACTTTCAAAACCGCGACAAAAGTGCTCCAAGCAGGCCTCTGGTGGCCTACTTTATTCCGAGATGCACACGACTTTGTCTCCCGATGCGACTCTTGCCAACGACGTGGGAACATCAGCAAACGGAACGAGATGCCACAAAACTTTATCTTGGAAATTGAGGTGTTTGACTGTTGGGGAATCGACTTCATGGGGCCTTTTCCACCCTCTTATGGCAATCTCTACATACTTGTTGCAGTGGATTACGTTTCCAAATGGGTTGAAGCTGTCGCAAGTCCTACTAATGATTCGAAGGTGGTCCTCAAGATGTTCAAGCACATAATTTTTCCACGGTTTGGTGTTCCTAGGGTGGTAATAAGCGATGGGGGCACTCACTTTATCAACAAGCTTTTTGCAAACCTTTTGCGAAAACATGGCGTGACACACAAGGTCGCTACCCCTTACCATCCACAGACCAGTGGGCAGGTCGAGATCTCTAATCGAGAAATCAAGAGCATCTTGGAGAAGACAGTCAACTCAACCAGAAAGGATTGGTCCTTAAAACTCAATGAGGCATTATGGGCATATCGGACTGCTTACAAAACACCCATCAGTACCACCCCTTTTCGGCTGGTTTATGGGAAATCATGTCACTTGCCTGTTGAGTTTGAGTATCATTCCTTATGGGCGACCAAGCAGATGAACTTCAACCTCAAGTCCGCAGCAGAAAAACGCCTTATTCAGCTGAATGAGCTTGATGAGATTTGCATGGATGCTTATGAGAACACCAAGATATACAAAGAGAGGACCAAAGCCTTACACGACAAGAAGATTATCCCCAGGGATTTTGCTGCGAACGATTTGGTCCTTCTTTTCAATTCAAGGCTGAAGATATTTCCTGGGAAGCTGCGTTCCCGTTGGTCCGGACCTTTTCGAATCAAGGAAGTCATGCCTTATGGTGCTGTTGTACTTTGGGACCAAGAGGGCAAAGAATTCACTGTCAATGGCCAGCGTCTTAAACCGTACCTAGCGGAGTATGACCCAATTGAGACTTCCCTCCCTCTGGAGGAACCACAAGCTGCTTAAGCAGCAAGAAAAGTCAGGCTCGAGACTATAAACAAGGGCTAATGGGAGGCAACCCAAAGGGTTTGCATTAGCTTACCTTTTTCTCTTTGGTTTTGTTTTTCTTTTCTTAGGAGATTTGCTATTTTTGTATTCTTTACAGAGTTACTCGAGAATCACGTTTGGTAGTGAGTTTGATTTCAGGAACAGGTTCTAAACGCAGAAGATGCGAAACCCTTTTCAAGGAAAGTTCCGTGGTGGTCTGGATCAGCTGATCTAATTCTGGATTGACTGATCCTCGTTCCAGGTAAGTAAAATCGAGGGACGTAAAAAACCAAAGAAAAAAAAAAAGAGGGGGAAGGAAGAAAATTGGTTTTCGGGTTTATGAACTTAAATTGAACCGGGTTAAACCGGATTCGTGTTCACACCCCATAAAACCTAATTTCTTTTCTTCTTCCTTCCTTCCTCGCCGTCCATAAGCTCGATTTCCCTCTCCTCTCAAATCCTCTCTTGATTGATTCGAATTTTGGGTTTCTTCAACTTGATTTTTCATCCTTTACCCAACCCAATTTTTGTATCAATCATTCAAACAAGGTAAGTGCTTCCTCTCCAAATTTATATTCGATTTCGGCGATTCCAAGACAATGCCTAAACGAAGCCGTAGCGGTAAGGAGACTGCCACTCCTTCCGAAGAACCGCCAACGAGAGTTTGGAGTGATGAGGATACTAAGGGTTGTAAGCTACTTGGACAATGCAAGATGGAGCCGACTCGTTTTGTCGATCGGGAGCTCTTTGAGAAGATGGGTATGCTGTCGGATTTTGATGAGTTGGTGAAAAATTTGGGATTTGGTACTTTCGCTGAGCAAGCATGGGACTTGCATGATCGGCTCGCACGAGAGTTCCTCGCCACTGTGCAAGTCGATTCGCCGGGTGGTTCTGATATGATGGCCGAGCAGTGTTCGATCAGCTTCTTCCTCCTCAGGAAACACTATGTCATCTACATGTTTGATCTATGTGACATCTTTGGTTTCCCCAGAAACACATTATGCACGATGGAGAGGCTCGACAGTAGGACAAAAATTTGGAAGCTTGTTGCTGCTGGGCAATATGCTTCTCGAAGCGCAAGACAGTCTCGCATCCGCAACCCCGTCCTCCGAATCACGGCGAAGTTCCTGAGTAACACAATTTATGCTAGGGCTGAGACTAGCACATTGCAGCTACCTGAGTTGTGGATGTTTTTCCATGGTCTTTGCAGGTTCCTTCACGCTCCGGATTCCCCTTTGTACCAGCAGACTCATGATGTCAACTTTGGTTTCCTGCTATCTAAGGAGTTTGAGCAGGTTCGGAGGAGCATGGCTCATGCTAAGAACAAGAGAGTTCTCATCGGCAGTTTGGTGACCCCTATCATTGAGTATTGCGGTGTTGTTTTACCACCGCACGCTAAGGTGTCACAGCGGAAGTTGCTTGACCTCAAGTACATGTTTACTAGTGAGATTTTGGTGAGACATAACTTCTGCTATCGCTTCCAGACCAAGACCGGTCAGCTTCGTTATATGCTGATCCCTATGCCTTTCGTCACTTCCCTCCGCAAGGTTCAGAATATCGATTTTGATCCTCCTGTTGACATCCTTATGGATATTGACGATGTTCTTTTGGGAGAGGAGCGAGAGCCTGCAGCTCTCCGATCCCGTAGTCGCCCACAACCCGCCGGGGCATCTACCTCTTCACCGCCATCTCAGCCCCTTCCACCGTTTCCTCCTTTCGATGTGAACCAGTTTCTTGCTGCACCACCTAAGGAGCCAGCTCGCACCGAGTTTGAGAGATGGGTCTACGACACTCAGCAGAAGAACAATATGGTACTCACTCGATTGGCTACATGGCTCCAGAGTCTCGCACCACCTCCAGCCGCTCACGTCTATACTGACGACGAGGAGGATGCAGCTACTGAGCCTCTTGGGTCTGACCATTCCGCGACGTCCTCACCATCTCAGTAGTTCTGACCAGTAGCTACCTCTTCCTAGGTTACTCTGTTTTCTTTTCTAGGATTTTTTTTAATTTTATTTTTATCTTTTGATTTTTATTGTCGGAGGTTCCTTTTCCTCAGCTATACTTTCACACCGGGACGGTATGAAGTAAGTCCGGGGGAGGGATGTCTCCTAGTTACTAATGACGTTTTCTTTGGTTGCTTCTTTTGATTTTCCTTTTATTTGAGTCAGTTTGTCGTGTTTTTAAAAAAAAAAAATAAATAAAAAAAAAAAAAACGAAAAAATTGGGAAACTATGATCATTTCTAGGAATCTTTTGCTTTGAACTAACACTCTTATGATTACTTTTGTACCTCTGATTTGGAATGAAGCTTGGAATGAACATGAGCAGTCTCAACACGCCCCAAAAGACACTCGCCAAGGAGAACACTAAGTTTAACCATAAGTTGTCTCTAGCTTTAACAGGACTTAACCGGATTTAATTTCTTACCTTGGGGCTTGGTATACATCGGACAAGACTCCTCCCTTCAAGCCTTACAAGACGTGCATCTCCTCACAAAGTATGCTTCCCCTCTCTCTTCCCTTCAGTACTCAGTAAAAAAAAAGAGAGAAGAAGAAAGAAGAAAAGGATATAGGTAATAAAAGAAGTGAACCGAGGGGTGTGCGTAAACCCGTGCATCTTTCAGAACTCATGGAAACCTGTCCACAAGAAAAGAGCAAAGGATTGATAAAAATAAAATAAAATGATACCCTAGAAAATTAGGGAGAAATCAATCCTTTGGAAGTGAGAAAAGAGAGAGGAAAGGGAGCATGAGAGGAGGTCTTGGGCGATAAAAGGTTGAAGGAGTCAACAGTTCAATGATCGATACTCCCATGGTAAGACCGCACATTTTTACTAATCTGATGTAGAGAGACAACGATGGGGAGACTGAAGGTTCTCTAAGGATGTGGAGATCAGAGTAGGGAGTGTTGATTCTAATCATGGGCAGAGTACAGAAAGTAGTTCTCGATTTGATGTTATGAAGAGTGTAGAGAAGAGGTTCCGAAGACTAATGTGAGTTTCCACTTTCAAACCTTTTCTCTGTTCTTAAGTTTCTGTATGTTCTTGCTTGAGGACAAGCAAAGATTCAAGTCCGGGGGAATTGATGTGTCTGCATTTTATAGGGTTTTAACTATAGTTTTTCGGATTGTTTTGAGTCTTTTCTTAGGTCCAAATGTGCTTTTAGAGTATTTTTAGTCTTGTGTGAGTCTTTACAGGTTCTAGGTGACTTTGGAAGGAATCTGAGCGTTTTGGGGATGGAAATATGCATCTAGAGCTTAATTGGTTGACGTCTGATCGAGCTAGAAGGCAGATGAAGTAAGAGCAAAAATTCATTCCGGATCGACTAATCCTTTTGGGATCGACCAGTCCCCGTCCTCGACGCAATCTTTCTTTTTCTGGTTTAAACCGACTTTTTAGGGATTTATTTTACTATTTAACCACGGGGCTCAACCCCTAGAAAGATAACTTTTACTCTACGCCGTTTTTGAGCACTTGTAAGCCTGGGAGAAGATCTCTAATCCTTTCTAACCTTTTGGAGAAGAATTCTGAACCCTATTATCTCTTTTTGCAATTCAAACATGTTTTCTTCATATTTGATTTGTGATTGTTTCTGTTCGATGTCTGAGTAGTCTCTCTGTTGGGTTTCGGGTTTCAAAAGGGGGTTTTATGATTTATTGATTTAGGTTGTTAGATTTGGGATAGATCTCTTGTGTTCTTCATCTATTGTTGTTCTTATTGCTTAAACTAGATTAGCTACCTAGTTTATGATCTTAAGTTTAATTCATCTAGGCATCAAAAGTGTTGTTGAATTACTTGAAAGAACATAGGTGAGCAAGGTGATCCTCAGCCAACCAACAGTTGAAGTTGGGGCACCTTGTGAACAAATCAAACTTGAACTTATTGCTTGCTAGGATTGTTTAGATTCAAACGACGGTTTAGGATTCATTCAATTCCTTGCATAGAAAACTAATGCTGCGACAGTAGGTTAGTTTTATATTTGAGATTTGAGTTCAAGAGCGGTTCCTAAAGCTATCCTAATCCATCAACCAATTTCGTGATCATAACCCTTGATTGATTCCCTGCGCCCAATACTTTCTCAAATTTACAAACTCTTATTTATTTTCTGTTTTAATTCTGTTACTTGCAAAACAAACTTCCTCTTTGCTTTAGCTATACTCGGTCTATATAATTTCATAGTGTATCGTTTGGTCTCTGTGGATTCGACCCTGAAGTGCTACGACGACACCACTAGATCGTGGTTGAGTGTGCTTTGGGTTATTGATTTAACTCTAGATCACAAAGAGACAAGGGTGGAGCGTCCATACCATTCACATTTGAATTGGGAATCTTTGACTCACTTTTTGCTGCCACTCGACCCCACCACTCGACCGCACGTGGTCGAGTGCTTGACCAAAATTTGAAATTTGAACTCCTTTCTCCCTCCACTCGATCTTGCAAGAGAAATGGGAACCGAGTGGACTTTGGTTTTCATACAACTCGATCGAGTACTTCTTGTGGGCCGGTCGAGTGGGCTTGCGAGTCCACTTCTACAAGTCCAAATCTCTCCAAAACCATATACACTCTCATTAAATAGCCTGCCCAACACAAACATAAAAGAAAAGAAATCAAAACTACAAGGAAAATTAAGCATATGTACAATGATATCTTAGGGACTTCCTCCCTAGTGAGCTTGTTTAAAGTCACTAAGCTTGACTTAGATGCCTTTTAAGGCTTGGTTTAGATACCAACGAGGTGATGAAATCCTCCATGGCACCTCTTGATCACTTTGGTGCTCCTTCTTGATCACTACCTCATTAACACATGAACCTTGTTTCTTTTTAATCTTGAGCCTTGGTCTTGCCTTCTTCAAAAACCTCTTATTGAGTTGCACTTGAAGATCCTTCACTAGATCAGTCAACTCTTGAACTGAACCCTTGAGCTTTTCAACTGTCTTGGCTTGGGCTGAACTTATAATCATAGGGTCCTCTTCATCCTCAAAAGCTTCACAACTAGTTTTTTTCTCTACCACAAAGTGCTCCCCTTCAAAAGTAGGTTGATGTGTTGAATTATTGATGTCAAACTTCATAGTGAAGTCTTTAGTAAGGTGGAGCTTGATGGTCCCCATCTTAACATCAATTACAGCCCTAGCTGTGGCTAAGAATGGTCTCCCCAGGATGAGAGGGTCTTCTGGCTCATGGTCCATGCTCATGATCACAAAATCAGTTGGGATTCTAGCCTTTCCTATCTTGACTGGAAAGTTTTCAATCACTCCAACCACATCCCTCTTGGATCCATCTTTTAGGCTAATATAGAAATTGCTGGCCTTAAAATCTCCATACCCCAACTTCTCAGCAACTGAGTATGGCATCAAACTCACTGAAGCTCCTAGGTCACATAGACACTTGTTGAAGTGCATATAGCTGATGGAACAAGGTAGATTAAATGAACCTGGATCTTCAAGATGTGCTGGGATAATAGCTTTCCCAATCTCTTTCAAATCCTTCATGTCTTGATCTTGAGCTTTTTGCTTGGATAATTCAAGAAGCATGTCCTTGAGGAAAGGATGTTGAGCATATTTTCCCAAGGGAGGTCCTCTCTCTTCATCTTTCTTCTCAATGACAACTTCTTGTTGTATGGCCATCACTTCTTTTTTCTCAATAATTTCCCTTAGTTCCTTCAGCTTTTGTGCCTTGAAACGTCATGGGAATGGTAGAGGTGGTTTGTAGGCAGGAGGAATGTATCTAGCAGGCTTAATAGCTTCAATGTCTTCAACTCGATCGGCCACTCGATCAGGTACTCGATCGTGTGTGTGGTCGAACACCTGGTCGAGTGCTTTGATGGCTTCAGTCTGTTTTGAAGAACCATTACTCTGGGCTTCAATAAGTGACAAATCCTCCCCATCTTGAACTTCACTGTCCTCAGTGACAACTTCTTCGTAGAAGTGAATAGCTTTAGCTGTAAACTCCCTTGTGTTTTGAGTAGCTGGTCCATGAAGTTGGTTTGGCTTAGGAGCTGAAGTAGAAGCAATGTTGCTCTCCATGTACTTGACCTTAGAGGTCAGACTCTCAAGCTTGTTATTCAGGTCATTAGAATAAGAATTCAACTTTTGGGTCAGCTCAGCAAACTGCCTTGCTTCCTCAATCTGCCCATTTTCTTGTCCAAGTAAAAATTGCTGCATCATAGCTCTTAAGTCAGGTTCTTAGGCTTGTGAGGTCTGAAACCTTGGAGGGGGACACAATTGAGCCTGAAACCCTGGTTGCTGTAGCTTGGGTACATAATGGAACATACTGCTTTGAAACATGATTACTGACTCGAACTGACACTCGGTCGAGCACTGGCTCAAGTTGAAGGTCGAGTCGACTGAGATGTGAAGACTGATTGAATCCGGGTCATGGCTAGATCAGGTACTCGATCATGCAGACGGTCGAGTGCTTACTCGAGTTGGTACCTGAGAGTCAAAACAACCAAGCAGATGAAGAATCTTAATCAGTAGCGATCGAAGGAACAATAGAACTTAATCTTAGACTTATGTAGATCCTAAATGTCACAAACAAACACTTCAAACGGCAACAGCGCCAAATTGAAACTTGCACTTTTGTGTGGTGATGAATGATGAATGATGATAGAGATGATGGATGATGAACATGTGGAGTGCAGGAGATCAATTACCCTTATGTAGTTGTAGCATAAAGGATGTCAAACCATAATGAGTGAAAAGTGGGGAAGCCCTAAATATGCTAGCAGACAAAATAGGAAGGCGGCTCGGTTAACTCGACCATGTGCTCGGTCGAGTGCTTGGTCGAGTTGACCTCTCTTCTGCTTCTTCCATCCGGTCGAGTCCTTCTCCGCACACGGTCGAGTGTCTGGTCGAGTGGGCGGTCGAGTGGACTTCCGGATCTTGATTTTTCATCTCTAGCTCCCTTGTTTTCTTCACTTGATAGCTCCAATCCTCTTCAGCATTCCTTCCATACTCCTTAGGATCCAAAATCACCTGTTTATGCACGAAACTATGCAAATGCAATGCAAACCTACTCTAATGCATAAAAAGTCCTAAAGCTATACAATAATGGCCAAACTAGATAGTAAATCATGCAAAAGATGTAAATATACTATGGGAAAACAAGGTAAAATATATGAACATAAGATGTCTTCAATGATGCTCTTCAGCATTCAGAGCATGTACAATGCAGAGAAAAGGGGAAAGAGGCAGGTTATGATCAGGCCTTCTTCTAAAGTTATCATCAAGTTCATCATTGTTATGCAAAAGCACGGTATGGTGATTTTTGCAGAGCTAGTAGCTATGACTCGGTTACTTGTTTTCATGTATATTGTTTCAAGTGTAATAATGATACTTTGTGTTTCAATTTTTTTAGGTTACATCGGCCAGTTTGAGTATGTTGATGACCACATGTCTGGTGAGATTGTTGTTGAGCTTAATGGAAGGCTGAACAAGTGTGGAGTCATCAGTGCTTCCTTCCGAAAAGGTTACCTTGATTTCTTGTATATGTCTGCATTGTTATATTGACTCCATTATGTGGGCAAGGGTGGTCAGGAGCAAGTATAAAGTGGGAGATATACATGACAAGTCATGGTTGAGAGTTAAAGGGATGTGGTCCTCTACTTGGCGCAGTGTGGGGGTGGGCCTTCGTGAGGTTATTTGTCCTGGTGTGAGCTGGGTTATTGGTGATGGGAAAGAGGTGCAGTTCTGGTCTGACCGTTGGGTTTTAGCGAAGCCATTTGCCTTGGGAGTTTGCCACAATTTACCATTGGGTGTTGAGGATCAGAGGGTGTGTGATCTTTGGATCGAAGGAAGAGGCTGGGATCTTGCACAAATTACTCCCTTTTTAGCGGAGACTATTCTGCTACACCTTTATGCGGTTGTTGTTGACAGAGTTACAGGGGCTAAAGATCGTTTGTCATGGGGTGAAACTTCTGATGGACGCTTTACCGTGAGTTCTACTTATAGTCTGTCAACTCGAGATGTGGTTCAGAGTCAGAATATGAGCTTTTTGTTTGATCGGGTGTGGAAGGTTGTGGCTCCGGAGAGAGTGAAAGTTTTTCTTTGGTTGGTTGTTTACCAAGTGTTGGTGACTAATGTGGAATGAAAACGATGTCATCTAGGTAATTCGAATGTTTGTCCTATCTGTAAAAGTGGGTTTGAAACTATTATTAATGTTCTTTGGGACTGTCCGGCCATGGCTAGCCTGTGGCTTCGTCTAGTCCCGCCACGACGCAGACAAGCATTTTTGGCGCAGTCACTGTTGGAATGGGTTTATGGGAATTTGTGTGATAATTCGGAGGTGGGTGTAGGTTCTTGGTCGACGACTTTTGCTTTGGCAACATGGTGGGATTGGAAGTGAAGGTGTGGTAGCATATTTTGGGACACTCGAAGGTGGAGAGATCTTGTAAAGTTCATAAAGGACTTGTCTAACGTGTTCGTTGCACAAGTAGAGAGGTTGAGGCAGTTGGGTCAGGTGGCCCGTGTGGAGAGAATGATTGGCTGGTCTGCTCCGTCCCAGGGATGGGTAAAGGTGAACACGGATGGAGCATCACAAGGTGACCTAGGTCTGGCTGCTGCAGATGGTGTGCTTCAAAATTCAGAGGAGAAATGGTATGGAGGATTTGCTTTAAACATTGGCCGTTGTACTGCACCTCTCGCAGAATTATGGGGCGTGTACTATGGTTTGGTTATAGTTTGGGAGAAGCGTTTAATGCGGGTTGAATTGGAAGTGGATTCTGAAATCGTGGTTGGTTTTCTCAAGACAGGAATAGGAGAATTGCATCCACTGTCTTGCCTGGTATGCTTATGCCACGACTACTAGGTTCTTGAACAATAATCATTAGATTTGTAGCTACTAGGTTCTTTGACTTATCTGTCGATGAGAAGATGCTTCTGGTTTCTGATAAATGTTCGAAAGCCAGTCAGGTATGGCACCATCCAGCTTAAACCATTCAACAGACATAATTACTGAAGGAAAGATTTCGTAAAAACATTACTCCCATCCTGGCCTCTCAAAGTGGATCGATTTGTGACCATCCAACCCTCCATGATACAAGTCAGTAAGCCTATCAGTAAAGTATCAAGCCAACTTCACTAATCACTGTACAAAACTTGGTATCTTTGATTAAACTTTACAAAAAATTTTATCGATCAATCCCATAGTACCATTACCATTTTTAAAAGGGATTTTTGTCAAATATGCCATTTAAAAAAAAATAGTTTCCAAATGTGCCATATTGTTTTCAATCTTTCCAAATGTGCCATATTGTTTTCAATCTTTCCAAATGTGCCATATTTGGCATTATGGCATAAATTTTTGTCCACCAAAATGAAAACAAAAAGGTTAAAGTTGTCCACGAAGGTTGAAGTTTTCCACTGAATGGGTTAAAATTGTCCAAAAATGTTAAAATTGGCAACTGAAAGGGTTAAAATTGTCCAAAAAAAATAAAGTTATCCATCAAAGGGGTTAAAGTTGTCCACCAAATGTCAAAAATGTTGTCCACCAAATTAAGTTGTCCATCAATTGCCATCGCTGTGACAGATTTGGAAAGACGTTGACAGTTATGGCATATTTTGAAAGAAATTTTACTGTTCATGACATATTTGTTAGTTTTCTCTTTTTAAAAATAGCAGTTGAAAAGATTGAAATTTAATTAGATATGCATATGTATTTTAATTCATTTATGTTAATAAGTTTTTCAAAGAATGAGAAGATGACAAGGACTCAAATCATACATAGTTTAGAATTTTAGATTGGTTGAAGATAAGTGTTTTTTTCGTTTTTTGGGGTATGTATGTATTCACATGGCTACACTAAAATTTTTGATTTTTATATTGATGAAATCTATCCCAAAGATCATCTAGACTTAATTTAATTCAACCAAAATAACTTTCTTAGAGAAAAAGAAACACTAACCTTGGTCCATTTCTTGGTTATGCTTGATGATGGATTAAAGTCTTCAAATTGATTTTCTCCTCCCTTTGACCTTACTCTCTTCTGATTCATTTGATGGACAAGGAATCCACACTCTTCTCTCTTTCTCTGTTTTTCTTATTCTTTTGTTACGACATCATAATATGATGTTCGTTCACTTCTTATATGTGACCAAAAGTCACTAGTGAACCCACGTAACCGTCACTTACGTGAACAGCCACTTAATACCATATGTATAACAACCTTTCATGTAATTAATATAATATTGCAGATTTATTACACGTTATCATATATACGAATAACATAGAAAAATATTAACTATATATATTGGTAAGGAACGAGGGTTATCAATACACCCAATTCTAATTATTAACCGAAACTGATCCATCACGGTGCGTCTTATATATTAGAATTCATAAACGTTAATATGAACTTGAACTTTATAATTTAACCGAAAGACACATAGGCCACATAGAATATAATATATTCTTACATTCTCCCACTTGGCCTTTGTGTCAACTTAATGATTTAATAACTTTAATGCGCACTTTAATATCAAGTTTTCTTAACCTTTAATGACTTAAATAAAATCAAACTGATCGAATCATGGCAGTCACACGTCATTGAACGACATGCTCCCTTCTATGTATCACAAATCAATTCTAATTTCATATTATTCTTCTATATTGAGAAGTATCGTAATTCTCAAAATACTTATGTTGTCTATAAACCATAAATGTGTACACATACTTTAATGATAACATGTTTAATAAAAAAACAGAAACATAACTTTAAGTGAATTCATAGTGCCTCATACATAGTAAGCATCTTATAATCAAAACAGCAAGATCTTATCTATAACACCCATACGCGCTACATGGCCAATGAACACACTGGGTGGTAATCCCTTAGTTAGCGGATCTGCAACCATCATATCCGTCCTTATATGCTCAAAAGACACTCTACATTTCCGTACTTCTTATTTGACAGACAAGTACTTTATCTCCATGTGTTTAGCACCTTTCGGAGTACTTGTCATTCATTGAAAAGAAGATAGCTGCGGAATTATCACAGTAAATTCTCAGCAGCTTCTCTATGTTGTCGACAATCTGAAGCCCTGAGATAAAGTTCCGCAGCCACAATGAATGAACTGTGGCCTCAACGCATGCCACAAATTCGGCCTCCATAGTGGAAGAAGCAATTGTTAGTTTAAGCAGAATGAAAGTGAAGAGTTGAGGGTTTAGTGTGAGAAGAGTGAATCGGTGAGAGTTGAGAGTTTAGAGAAGAGATAAGGTTGAACAAAGAGAATAAAAGAGAAAAGAGATTCTATATTAGAATGTATATGTTACAATGTCGGCTAGAAACCTTAAATAGCATGTGAGACTAAGGCTTCACCCTTTACAAAACGATAGCGACACAAAGAGAGAGAGAGGGTGGTTCCCTATAGCGATAGCGACAGCTCGAGGTTTCTCTTAAGGAACATGGGACTATTTGACTCCATCTCTAACGGCTACAAGCTACCTTCTCGATCCTTCTATTTTCTTGGGCCTTTGTAGAGGAGAAACCTGGCCTCTTATTCATGTCTTGGTGATTGGGCTCATGGACTTGTACGGACGGTCTAACTCGTAACCATACGGATGGTTGTACGGACAAGACCGGATCACACTCGACATTATCTTGATCAATACTCCCCCTCAAGCTTAGTTAAATGAAATGACTAAGCTTGGAACCCATGAAGCATCACCTCATTAAAAACCTTAACATAGAAAACCTCATGGGACAAAACTATGTTAAGGGAAAAAGAGTGTGATGTCCATGGATTAGAGAAGGTGATCAAGGACGGGTGATGGTCTACAAGCCCAAGTTTGCTATGAATGTGTCCACAAACCTTGGGACATGCAGCTTTAGTGAATATATCCGCCAGTTGGTCTTGACTTCGAGTGTGGCACGGTAAGATCACTCCTTCTTCTATCTTTTCTCGAACCTTGTGACAATCAACCTCAATGTGTTTGGTTCTCTCATGAAAGACTGAATTTGTGGCGATATGAATCACAGCTTCATTATCGCAATGTATGGTGATCTGTTTCTTTGAATCAACGCCAAGATCCTTGAGAAGCGCCTTCAACCAAGTCAGTTCATTTGTCAGCTTCCTCATCGCTCTATACTCAGCTTCGGCACTAGAACACGAGACCACTTTCTGTTTCTTTGACTTCCATGTAACCAAGTTCCCACCAAAAAATGTACAACACCCCGTAGTTGATCTCATATCCAAGGTATCTCCAGCATAATCAGCATCACAATATCCCACTATCTCAGCGTTCGAATTCTTGCCCATCCATATGCCTTGATCCGGACTCCCTTTGAGATAACTAAGAATCCTTTCGACAATGCTCCAGTGATACTTAGTTGGAGCCTTCATGTATTGACTAGCCTGTAACACCGCATAACAAATGTCAGGTCGCGTGATGGTAAGGTATATTAGCTTTCCTACAAGTCGCCGGTATCTCGTGACATCCTCATACGGCTCATCCATGGGGTCTCGCGGTTTTCCCTCCTTAGCCCAAATGCTCTCCCCCTTTCGCTTGGCCTGATAGCCTTCTTTCAGTGGAGTTGCAGCCGGTTTCGCACCAAGTCGACCAGTCTCAGCTAAGAGATCAAGGGTATACTTCCGTTGAGAGAGAAATAAACCCTCCGACGAGCGATAGATCTCAATCCCAAGGAAATAACGAAGCTCACCAAGGTCTTTAATGTCAAAGGCGGAGTGAAGAAAGCCTTGGTATCCTGAACACCTTCTTGGTCATCGCCAGTGATAATGAGGTCATCAACATAGATAAGAACGACCACTAGACCACTTGTAGAACGGCGAGTAAAGAGAGTGTGATCAGGTTCAGAATGTTTGAAACCTTGGGCTTTAAGAGTAGAGCTCAACTTGTTATACCAGGCCCGAGGGGACTGCTTGAGACCATAAATAGCCTTGCAAAGTCGGAGAACCTTGCCTGGTGCGACCATGTCTTCTAACCCTGGTGGAGGGTGCATATAAACTTCTTCTTCTAGCTCCCCCTAAAGAAAGGCATTCTTGACATCCATTTGCCAAAGATCCCATGATAGGTTAGTGGCAATGGAGAGCACCACACGAACAGTGTGAAGCTTTGCAACTCAAGTGAAGGTGTCCGTATAGTCGGTACCGTATGTTTGAGTAAAACCACGTGCCACTAGATGAGCTTTGTATCGTTCAATCTCACCGGTGCTCAGATACTTGATGGTAAAGACCCATTTGGAGCTGACTGCTTTCTTCCCTTTAGGTAAGTCGGCTTCGTCCCAAGTATGGTTGTGAACCATGGCACCGTTTCATCGGATACAACGTCTAGCCAGACTTGGTGATCTTTGGCCTCATCATAAGTCTGTGGAATATAGTTAGCGTCAATAGCCCCAAGGAATGCCGCATGATCAGGTGGCAACAGGGCAAGCGAACTTACAGCCTGGATAGGATGCGCCACAGCCTGATTGTTATAGTAGACTCGTTGATTCTTTATCCTTTCACTACGTCGCGGTTGTTTTAAACGTTCACTGCGCCGAAGTGGTGGTGGAGATGTTGATGGTGCGGGCTGGCCTATCTCAGCTGTACTATCGTCAGGTGGTAGATCAGGAGGTGTAGTCAAGGCTCCTTCGGATTGTGTCTCTCTTGGCTCTTGAATAGTATCCTCAGAACGAGGAGGAGAAGCATCATGAGTTCCCTGAGGTTTCAATAATATTGTAGGCCCATCGGATGGTGGTTTTGGTAGAGACTCCTCGGGACATGATTGCTTAGTGACGCCGAGATAATCGAGTAGGGAATCGAGATTGGTTACACGATCAATGGTGGAATGTGAGAGATCTTTGAGACTGTTCCAGTCTTTCGTCTCATAGTAACCTTGATCCTCCATGAACTTGACATCCCTAGACACGTACATGCGGCTGTTGACTGGATCATAGCACTTGTAGCCCTTTTGTGTAGTTGAGTAGCCAATAAACATACTTTTGGTACTCTTTGCATCGAGTTTACTCCTCTATTCTCCTGGTATCAAGACAAAACACACACAGCCAAATACTCGTAAATGGTCTAATGAAGGTTTAGTCTTAGTAAGAACTTCAAAGGGAGTTAAGTCGCTTAGGATTTTTGTCGGCGTCCGGTTGATAAGGTAGCAGGCTGTCATGACTGCGTCTCCCCAAAACCTCTTTGGAACATTCATATGGAACATCATCGACCTAGCCACCTCCATAAGATGCCTGTTCTTCCTTTCCGCCACACCATTTTGTTGAGGAGTGTATGGACAGCTAGTTTGTTGAAGGATGCCATGCTTAGATAGATGTTCTTTGAGCTTGTGACTAGTTTATTCTCCTCCATTATCAGACCTACGCATTTGATCTTTGTATTAAAGTGATTAGTAACATAGTTTTGGAAATTTATATTTCGACTTTTCATCAATACACACGGTCTTTAGAAGGTAACAATGTTATCCAAGTATATTTCAAATTTTCATCAATAAATGTCACAAAATACTTGTTGTTATCTCTAGACAAGCATGGTTATGTCCAAACATCAGAATGAACCAAATCAAAGCAATTTTCATAAATAGTAGAGGATTTAGGAAACACGGTTCTACAATGTTTTCCAAGGATACACGACTCACAACTAGAACTACTAAAAGAAACATTAGGCAACAACAACTCAAGAGCACGATAGTGAGGATGGCCTAGCCTAGCATGCCACAATGCATTATTATTATTAGACGAGAAACAAGAAGTAAGAGAAATTGAATTAGAGGGACTTCGTGAAGTCTTCTCTAAGATATAAAGATCTCCGGTTCCGTCCCCTTCCCCAAGTATCTTTCCGGTCTTAATATAGCAATTCAAATCATTAGTTGCTTTCTTTACCGATAAGAGATTAGATGTAAACGTCGGAATGTAAAACGCTTTAGAACTTTGTTCAAACAGTTTCAAGTTACCAACACCTTTCACAGGAATTTGGTCTATATGGAGCAATCACAACGTTACCTAGAGCTTGTTCTATATTGTCTAGTAGACTCGGGTTACTTATCATATGGTGAGAAGCCTCCGAGTCAATGACAAGCATTTTTACTAGGTTTAGAAGCAAAGAAGGTGGTACCGGAATCTTTGAGTGCGGCGATGGACTTAATGAGAGCCTCCATGTCAGACTTCCTCACCAAGTCTCCATAAGATGCTGCCATAGCCATCGCCCCCTCCCTGGTTTGCCGTTCCGGTTGCTTTACCGCTTGTACCCTCTAGTGACAGATTTGCCTTGAACTTGACCGGCTTGAGATGTGGGTGAAGGATCCAACACTTGTCCTTCACATGACCTTTCTTCTTACAGTGGTCACATACCACCGTCTTCCTTTCATCAGGCTTGTATAACCCTTTGTTGGCCGTGACAAGTTCGCCATTACCACTGAAGAGGCCAAGTGACCCTTGTTCTTTTTGAACTTGAGCACATACATCATCGAGAGTGGGGAGCTTGTCCCTGCGGAGTATGTGCTTAATGAGATCATTGAATGCCGGGTTGAGAGTGAGAAGTAGACCAAAGACCTTGTCTTGCTTCTTCCTTTCATTCAGAATTGTCGGATCGATGGTACTAGGCCTTAGCATCTCGAGTTCAGCCCAAAGAGACCGAAACTTCCCAAAGTGCTTGGTAAACTCCAAGTCTTCTTGATGTAGGCTGTTAATAGCCTTCTTAACTTCAAATACACATGTTAGGTTGGTAACATTCCCGTACACATTAGCTAGCGTGTCCCATAGCTCCTTTGCCGTCTCACAGTAAGAGTAGGCTTCTAAGATGGACGCGTCTAGCGAGTTTTGGAGAATGGCAAGCACGGTCTGATCTTCTTGGAACCATTTGACTTCCTTTTCGAGCTCAGCCTCCTTGTCTTCTTCTTTTTCTTCTTTGCCGTCTTCTTTGTTGGCTTTCTTGGAGAGTTGGTTTGTTTCAACATGAATCCAAAGTCCCCGGCCACTAAGAGCGGTCTTTGTGGTTCTTTTCCACAGAGGATAGTTAGCACCTTTGAGAACCACCGGAGTAACTATCGGTTTTTGCGGCTTCCATGACGAGAAAGGGTACAATTTTCTAGAGAGTAAAGAAGGAATGGAGAATCGAAAGAGTAAGTAGAAATAGTGAGTTTAGAGAGTGGAGAATCGAAAAACTTGCTCTGATACCATGTTAGTTTAAGCAGAATGAGAGTGAAGAGTTGAGGGTTTTGTGTGAGAAGAGTGAATCGGTGAGAGTTGAGAGTTTAGAGAAGAAATAAGGTTGAACAAAGAGAATAAAAGAGAAAAGAGATTCTACATTAGAATGTATATGTTACAATGTTGGATAGAAACCTTAAAATAGCATGTGAGAATAGGGCTTCACCCTTTACAAAAACGATAGCGACACAAAGAGAGAGAGAGGGTGGTTCCCTATAGCGATAGCGACAGCTCGAGGTTTCTCTTAAGGAAACATGTGACTGTTTGACTCCATCTCTAACGGCTACAAGCTACCTTCTCGATCCTTCTCTTCTCGTGGGCCTTTATAGAGGAGAAACCCGGCCTCTTATTCATGTCTTGGTGATTGGGCTCATGGACTTGTACGGACGGTCCAACTCGTAACCATACGGACGATTGTACGGACAAGACCATATCACACTCGACATTATCTTGATCAATAGCAATGACAGATTGCTTTCCACTTTTTTACGATATTGCTCCTCCAGCTAACAAGAACAAATATCCAAACGTCGATATTATACTATCAACGCATCCGACATAGTCTGAATCTAAATATCCAATGACCTTGAGGTCATCAGATCTCCTGTATGTAAGCATGAACTCTTTGGTGCCTTGCAAGTACCTGAGAACCTTCTTTGCAGCCTTCAAGTGGTCCACTCCGAGATTACTTTGATATCAACCCAACATACCAACAACAAAGCTGATATCTGGTCGAGTACATGTCTGAACATTGTTCAAACTCCTAACCACTGATGCATAAGGAATTCTTTCTATTTCTTTACGTTCCAATTCATTTCTTGGACATTGCATTTTACTGAACTTGTCCCCATTCTGAATTGGAATTTTACCAGCGGAGCATTCACTCATTCTATATCTCTCTAAGACCTTATTGATATATCCTTTCTGAGACAAACTTAGCAATCCTTGTGATCTATCTCAAATTATTTCTATTCCGATCACATAAGATGCCTCACCCATATCTTTCATTTCAAAGTTCTTAAATATATACTTCTTTATGTCATGTAGCATACCCATATCATTCGCAGCAAGTAAAATATCATCAACATATAAGACTAAAATAACAAACTTGCTCCCACTGACCTTTATGTAAATGCATCAGTCAACGATAACCTCTACAAACCCATATGACGTAATGGTATCATTAAACTTCAAATACCATTGTCTGGAAGCTTGTTTAAGTCCATATATTGACTTTTTCAGCTTACACACCATATGTTCATTTCATGTGGCCATAAACCCTTCAGGCTGATCCATATATACTTCTTCCTCAAGCTCTCCATTCAGAAAGGCGGTTTTCATATCCATTTGGTGAAGTTCCAGATCATAATGAGCCACCAAAGCAAAAACAATTCTAAGAGAATCCTTCTTTGAAACTGGAGAGAAGGTCTCTTTATAGTCAATGCCATCTTTTTGAGTGAAACCTTTGGCAACAAGGCGAGCCTAGTATCTTTCAATGTTACCTTTCGAGTCGCGATTAGTCTTAAAGACCCATTTAGAACCAACGGTTTTGAAACCGTTCGGCAACCTTACTAAGTCCCAAACATTATTATCACCCATAGATTTTATTTCTTCTTTCGCGGCAATAGACCATTTTTCAGAATTGTCACTTTCCATGGCTTTTCGGAATGTGTTCGGGGCTTCCTCAATGCTTAAGTCACATTCACTTTCAACAGCATAAACCACATAGTCGTTTGAAATGACAGATCTCCGGTTCCTTCCAGATCGCCTTAATGGTTCTTGTGGTACACCATTTTTTTCATGAACAGCGACAGGTTCATTAATTTTCCCTTCATCTATTGGGATTGGTACATCATCATGTTGTTCTATTGTCTCATTTAACTGTACTGAAACAATAGGAACGACAACCTTAGGTGTAACAACAGGTGAAGAAACTTCAACCTGAACTTGTTGAATGTCTACCTTTCTTGGTTCACCACTCCCACTAGTTTGACCATTTTCAATGAACCTAGCATTTTCTGTTTCTACAATTCTCGTACTATGCTTAGGACAGTAAAATATATACCCCTTTGATTTTTCCGGATAGCCAATAAAGAAGCCACTAATAGTCCTCGAATCAAGTTTCTTTTCATGTGGATTATATGGCTTTACTTCTGCGAGACATCCCCAAACACGTAAATGTCTTAAACTAGGTTTCCTTCCCGTCCACAGTTTAAAAGGAGTCTTAGGAACTGCCTTACTAGGAACCCGGTTTAAGACATACGTTGCAGTCTTTAATGCATATGTCCACAACGAAAGGGGTAAAGAACTATTACTTATATGCTCATAACCATTTCCATTAAAGTACGATTCCGCCTCTCAGCCACACCATTCTGCTGAGGAGTACTAGGCATTGTATATTGTGCACAAATGCCTCTACTCTCAAGTAGCTTTGCAAATGGACCCGGACATTGTCCATTTCCTGTGAATTTTCCATAAAACTCACCACCTCTATGAGACTTCACTACTTTTACTTTTCTAACTAATTGCCTTTCCACCTCATTAATGAATATCTCTAGGATATTCACGGGACTGAGATTTTTTCATGCAACAGAGAAGTATAACCATAACGTGAGTAATCAAATAAATTTGTTACTTTTGGGTATACAAATTATTGATTATATTGAAAATGATTAATTCTTTTCATATGATTAACTATATTCAATGATCCACCTTTGGGCAATCTTCAAGAATATAGATAACAAAATAATTGATAAATCAAAAAATTTATATCATTTTTAGCATCTCTTTAATAATGATCAATTAATAAATCTTTTAAATTTTATTGTCTATATGTAATATAACAAGGCCACTTTGATGACTAATAAGTTATATACATATAAACATTAAAATAATTAATTATTTTAATGGGTATATATTATTTTATATTGTGTTAATATCACATAACACAAATTACCCAGTTACGTTTTAATATAAACTAAAATTTTGCAGCGGAAGCAAAACTATAAGCCATAATTTTTACCAAGTCATAACTATTGATCGTGACTTCATGGCAGCGCTTATGGTATGTTCAACATTAAGAATCACCGGTTAGTGATTAACATAATTCATACCCACTCTAATCCTTATAATTTTAATCATAAATTACCCAGATTCTTTCCATCTTAGTTTGCTATTCAAATAAGACAAAAACCCAGAAACTCTAGACATGATTCTACGTGAATCTTCATGCACACACATTATTCAAAGTGAATTAAACAATTAT
>NC_141888.1:22372708-22455602 GCF_030686135.1 Camelina sativa | reverse complement strand
AAGTTGAAAACAAAAGAAAAAGAAAACCATGATATCCACCATTCAATATCCAATTTATCAATGTCGTGAAACAGATATAATTTAGATTTGATATAAATGTTACAAACAAACAAAAAGATACAATTTAAAAAGATTTAATAGACTATAGAGTGAAAAGAAAAAGAAAAAAACAGAGTGTCTCACTCACTCATCTTATAGCAAACTCACAAATGGCTCCAATCCCTTCACTAAGGTTTGCCTACAATGCAAACCCAACACACACACCACTGTTACAATATTACTAAAAACTTATAATTAAACCTTTTTTTTGAAAAAAAAAATGGTACTTATCCTTCTGGTTGGTTCCTTTGCATTACCAATTGAAAATAGTAGCTTCACATCAAGTTCATACAAAAACCTCACTTCCTCATGAAACACTACAAAAAAAAAAAAAAAAAAAAATCTGTTCACAAAGAAACTTCATACTCTATCTGAATCCTAAAAGAAAACAATTGATTTGGTGAAGATATGAAACACCACTTTTGCTACTAAGTACTGAAGATATGAGAAAGGTGAGAAAGACAGAGTGACTTGGTTGCAAAACCTAGTGACTTATCTATAGAATGACTCAGATAGAGTCTGAAGGTCCCTCCATCGAACGTTTACGTGCAATCACATATCTAGTGAACTTTTAAAGCATGAACTAAACTTCAACTTAGACAACCAAAACGTAAGAAATAGAACATAAGAAAACAGTGGTTCAAGAACATAAACAAAAGATGAATTCAAACTCATAAGAAATTAGTACGAAAATAGATGTCTTGTGTTGCTCATCTACCCCATAGAAGAGTTTCCAACAAAATAATATAAAAGAATATTCAAGTCTGTAACACACCTTTTCAATGTACGGTTTAAATATTAGAAGCAAACATGTGGAACACTGTTGAGCATATATATAGCCACTGCACCAACAGCTTCTGCATAAAGCAACATAGAGGATTGTTAAATATGAATCATTGAAAGGGTCACAGAAAAACCAGCATTAAGTAACCAAAAGATGAAAACTCAGTCGTGATATCTTGTCAATCTCATTATGAGTCTTTCATTCTAAACACTCGAGCAATTGTAACACTTTCATTAGTTTAAGCCCTTGAAAACTCAAAAAGGCTAATATAAGAAAACACAGGTTCATTGAACCGTTTCTTAAACTCATTAAGTTTATAAGCTTAAGAGAGAAAGATATGTACCTCTCTATCTCTGGTTTGTGTTTAGAGCTAAACAAAAACAAATTTTCATGAGGATATACTTCACTCGAGCTTCCAAAATCTGTCCACAAATACATGAAAGTGATTAAAAAATATTACACTCTTTTTAAAGATAAAGAAAAAGGTTGTACGACTTGCAGTGAGCAGCACGGTAAATGTTTTAAAGTCAGGTGCGTGCTGGGGTTAGATGGAGGGAAAGAGAACAAAAGACAGAGCTTGTTCCGACAAAAAAAATTAACAAATCAGGTGCATGTTGGGGTTAGATGCATATTTGCTGTGCCAATAAAGGAAACAATATGAGTACAGCAAGAAGATACCGCATAAGATTCTGTATATCTGTGAAGTTAAGATAAAATAAACTGCGAAAGGCAATTTCATTCCCTCACCATCGCATGGCAATAGCTAACTCCCGATATAAGCTGCTGGAAAAAGTATCTTGCCTGTAAAAACTATCACAACACATATTTCCTTTTGTTTCCTATTCTACATGTTATTCTATTTTCCTTCACTCTCAATCAAATAATCTCAAACCACTCTGAAATTGATCAATTGAGTACACCAACCACTATGACAAAGAGAAGCAAGAGCGGTCACCTCATCCTCACTGAACCTTCCAGCGGTACATATACGCTCAAATAGCTCACCACCAGCAACATATTCCATAGCAATGGCGATATGCATTGGTACCAAAACCACCTTAAAAAAAAATAAAAATAAAAAAGAAAACTTTAATTTAAGAAAATTGCCACATACCATGAAGAGAGCAGCTATAGGCTATAGAGGCACACCGTTACTAACACCTCCTTAAAGCGGATGATATTAGGATGACGAAGTGATCTATGATTAATAATCTCTCTCGCCACTTTCTCATCAATCTATATATCAAATTCACCCAAAAAACCATGTTGCCTTGTATACCCGCCGTCGTTGACAGAAACAAAGACTATGAAATGGTCATGAACAGAAGAATTGGATTTGATGTAGAATCAAAAGAGAGATTAGGATTTAGAAGGATCAAAGAGATTGAGAAGAAAAACAGAGGCAACAAATAACCCGCCGACTCCACCAGAGAAATAATTTGTGTTTAATTTCGCTGAATTAAAAGCTGTTGTGTGATGAACTCTACAAAAGAATTTGAAGACGGTGAGAGAGATCATAGAGAGAAAAACCCTTTTTAGGTTTTTTTATTTTATTTTTAGTTGATGGATATGATCAAAGTGAATCAACGGTTATGATTTAATGAAAAAGATCCAAAAACAATATAACCGGATCATTTAGATCCGCGTGTTTATCTGATTTCCAACAGATGTATTATTATACTTTTAGTCTTTTACCTTTCCTCCAAATAAATTATTTAGTCATAATTCCAATGGCATTTGATTGTAATTTTTTACAAAACTAAAGTTTTTTTCTTAAAATGTTTTACGATTGATAGTAAGAATTTCAATGGGCTCAAACATGAAATGGTATAGTAGGACCTGAATAAGCCGAAAGTTTTTTTCCCTAAAATAAATTCTTAATGGGTTGCACAATAGAGTTGTAAATAGAGTTGGGTTATCGGTAAGAGCCGAACACAATCAATAAGACAATATAGCATAGAGTTGGTGCATTTTTTCTTTCTGGTACAGTTAATCACCACAAGATAAACTAACTAGACCAACTAATCAATTATTCTTTTGCTATCAAGGCTTACAATATATGCGCACAAACTGCCGAAGCCAGTAGAAGAGACATAACTTGTGGTGTTCATCTACCTGATTAAGTTACGACTTAACAAACTAACTAAGTTAGCTCCTCAATTGAGTATCATAAAACAAAAGTTACGAGTGGGATGAGCCAACGACATTACATCTTTGAGAAATGAGGCCATGGGTAAAATTCCCTTTGATAATCCATTATAACCCATTTTGGGATATGGTTGAGAAGAACTACTCGAGAAAATACTCTCTTTTACATTTTTCAATCTAATCATTGAATTCCACAACAAAACCAAAACTATGAAGAAAAAAAAGACTATGTATTTTTGCCAAATGTATACAACATACAACCATAACTAAAATCGTAACGCTATATATATGCAAAAGCGTGTGATAAAAGTAAATTAAGAATGGGGGATCTACGTTAAGACGGAAGCTTATACAAATTTTGGTTTCCACCAATTTGTGGTTAATTAAGGCTATTGACGATTCCAGATAAGTTGAAAAAAACATATATATCTTATATAATAAGAGAAGGTTTTTCTCAATTTCTGCTTAGAACATGACATCTGGCTTATTATATAACTGACACATGTCCTCTCTTATTCTTAAAGGCCATTGTTTTTACATTTTCAAATTGGGCCTAACAAAATAAAACCAGTTACAAGTCCAGCAAATATAATTGACAGCCTTTACACCCATCAGGAGGATATGAACCAAACGATGTCAAATTCACCTATACTCACTTTCTCACAATCATCGTTTTCAGCAGCTACCACCTCCGATGTACCTTCACAAAAATCTCCTAATCCTTGGGTTTCTTTGGTTTAATTTTCCTACTCCACCACCAAATTCTAAATCATTTCTGGTTTAATATCTGTGTCAAGATCCCGAACACCTATTTGAAGTTCTGAATTGTATGTAACATTAATCCTGTCCAAAATCGTTTTTAAATTGCTTGGTATCAAATTTAGAAATATTAAGAAAGGGGTTTAGATCTTCACTGCCAATTAGAATCATAGAAACCATTATTATGACGTTATTTGTATTACTTATTACAATCTTTAAGGTAATTAAAAAATTCCATTGAAGTATATCCTTCATTTTCATCTTTACGTTTTACCACCCAATTATAACGTAATGAAAATAATACCAAACACCTATGATTTCATGGTCATTAACATTTCATTCCAATCCCTGATTACTCTCCCTCATCCATTGCATTAAGTTTTTTTTTAAATAACAACCTTTGACGACACTCATCTTCTCTCTCACACACCATGGGTAAAACTAAAACAATAGCACCCTACTCTACCCTTGATTCAACCTCCAACGAAATACCCAACACTGGTATCAATAGGATTGTTGTTTGGGTCATCCATATTTGGGAAGTTCGAGACTTTTGAAGAAACAATATGTTACTTATTGTTCCTAATGAAAATGTCTCCTTACTGATGAAAATGTATATTATCTCTATGATTGTTCCTCTTGACCCCTGATTTACCTCCATTTTAACACATTCATTTAGCCTTTGTTTCATTTAGCCTATATAATAAGAGAAGGTTTTTCTCAATTTCTGCTTAGAACATGACATCTGGCTTATTATATAACTGACACATGTCCTCTCTTATTCTTAAAGGGCCATTGTTTTTACATTTTCAAATTGGGCCTAACAAAATAAAACCAGTTACAAGTCCAGCAAATATAATTGACAGCCTTTACACCCATCAAGAGGATATGAACCAAACGATGTCAAATTCACATATACTCACTTTCTCACAATCATCGTTTTCAGCAGCTACCACCTCCGATGTACCTTCACAAAAATCTCCTAATCCTTGGGTTTCTTTGGTTTAATTTTCCTACTCCACCACCAAATTCTAAATCATTTCTGGTTTAATATCTGTGTCAAGATCCCGAACACCTATTTGAAGTTCTGAATTGTATGTAACATTAATCCTGTCCAAAATCGTTTTTAAATTGCTTGGTATCAAATTTAGAAATATTAAGAAAGGGGTTTAGATCTTCACTGCCAATTAGAATCATAGAAACCATTATTATGACGTTATTTGTATTACTTATTACAATCTTTAAGGTAATTAAAAAATTCATTGAAGTATATCCTTCATTTTCATCTTTACGTTTTACCACCCAATTATAACGTAATGAAAATAATACCAAACACCTATGATTTCATGGTCATTAACATTTCATTCCAATCCCTGATTACTCTCCCTCATCCATTGCATTAAGTTTTTTTTTAAATAACAACCTTTGACGACACTCATCTTCTCTCTCACACACCATGGGTAAAACTAAAACAATAGCACCCTACTCTACCCTTGATTCAACCTCCAACGAAATACCCAACACTGGTATCAATAGGATTGTTGTTTGGGTCATCCATATTTGGGAAGTTCGAGACTTTTGAAGAAACAATATGTTACTTATTGTTCCTAATGAAAATGTCTCCTTACTGATGAAAATGTATATTATCTCTATGATTGTTCCTCTTGACCCCCTGATTTACCTCCATTTTAACACATTCATTTAGCCTTTGTTTCATTTAGCCTATATAATAAGAGAAGGTTTTTCTCAATTTCTGCTTAGAACATGACATCTGGCTTATTATATAACTGACACATGTCCTCTCTTATTCTTAAAGGCCATTGTTTTTACATTTTCAAATTGGGCCTAACAAAATAAAACCAGTTACAAGTCCAGCAAATATAATTGACAGCCTTTACACCCATCAGGAGGATATGAACCAAACGATGTCAAATTCACCTATACTCACTTTCTCACAATCATCGTTTTCAGCAGCTACCACCTCCGATGTACCTTCACAAAAAATCTCCTAATCCTTGGTTTCTTTGGTTTAATTTTCCTACTCCACCACCAAATTCTAAATCATTTCTGGTTTAATATCTGTGTCAAGATCCCGAACACCTATTTGAAGTTCTGAATTGTATGTAACATTAATCCTGTCCAAAATCGTTTTTAAATTGCTTGGTATCAAATTTAGAAATATTAAGAAAGGGGTTTAGATCTTCACTGCCAATTAGAATCATAGAAACCATTATTATGACGTTTTTTGGTTCGTATATGAGAATCCATTGCATTAAGTTTTTTTTTAAATAACAACCTTTGACGACACTCATCTTCTCTCTCACACACCATGGGTAAAACTAAAACAATAGCACCCTACTCTACCCTTGATTCAACCTCCAACGAAATACACAACACTGGTATCAATAGGATTGTTGTTTGGGTCATCCATATTTGGGAAGTTCGAGACTTTTGAAGAAACAATATGTTACTTATTGTTCCTAATGAAAATGTCTCCTTACTGATGAAAATGTATATTATCTCTATGATTGTTCCTCTTGACCCCTGATTTACCTCCATTTTAACACATTCATTTAGCCTTTGTTTCATTTAGCCTATATAATAAGAGAAGGTTTTTCTCAATTTCTGCTTAGAACATGACATCTGGCTTATTATATAACTGACACATGTCCTCTCTTATTCTTAAAGGCCATTGTTTTTACATTTTCAAATTGGGCCTAACAAAATAAAACCAGTTACAAGTCCAGCAAATATAATTGACAGCCTTTACACCCATCAGGAGGATATGAACCAAACGATGTCAAATTCACCTATACTCACTTTCTCACAATCATCGTTTTCAGCAGCTACCACCTCCGATGTACCTTCACAAAAATCTCCTAATCCTTGGGTTTCTTTGGTTTAATTTTCCTACTCCACCACCAAATTCTAAATCATTTCTGGTTTAATATCTGTGTCAAGATCCCGAACACCTATTTGAAGTTCTGAATTGTATGTAACATTAATCCTGTCCAAAATCGTTTTTAAATTGCTTGGTATCAAATTTAGAAATATTAAGAAAGGGGTTTAGATCTTCACTGCCAATTAGAATCATAGAAACCATTATTATGACGTTTTTTGGTTCGTATATGAGAATCCATTGCATTAAGTTTTTTTTTAAATAACAACCTTTGACGACACTCATCTTCTCTCTCACACACCATGGGTAAAACTAAAACAATAGCACCCTACTCTACCCTTGATTCAACCTCCAACGAAATACACAACACTGGTATCAATAGGATTGTTGTTTGGGTCATCCATATTTGGGAAGTTCGAGACTTTTGAAGAAACAATATGTTACTTATTGTTCCTAATGAAAATGTCTCCTTACTGATGAAAATGTATATTATCTCTATGATTGTTCCTCTTGACCCCTGATTTACCTCCATTTTAACACATTCATTTAGCCTTTGTTTCATTTAGCCTATATAATAAGAGAAGGTTTTTCTCAATTTCTGCTTAGAACATGACATCTGGCTTATTATATAACTGACACATGTCCTCTCTTATTCTTAAAGGCCATTGTTTTTACATTTTCAAATTGGGCCTAACAAAATAAAACCAGTTACAAGTCCAGCAAATATAATTGACAGCCTTTACACCCATCAGGAGGATATGAACCAAACGATGTCAAATTCACCTATACTCACTTTCTCACAATCATCGTTTTCAGCAGCTACCACCTCCGATGTACCTTCACAAAAATCTCCTAATCCTTGGGTTTCTTTGGTTTAATTTTCCTACTCCACCACCAAATTCTAAATCATTTCTGGTTTAATATCTGTGTCAAGATCCCGAACACCTATTTGAAGTTCTGAATTGTATGTAACATTAATCCTGTCCCAAAATCGTTTTTAAATTGCTTGGTATCAAATTTAGAAATATTAAGAAAGGGGTTTAGATCTTCACTGCCAATTAGAATCATAGAAACCATTATTATGACGTTATTTGTATTACTTATTACAATCTTTAAGGTAATTAAAAAATTCCATTGAAGTATATCCTTCATTTTCATCTTTACGTTTTACCACCCAATTATAACGTAATGAAAATAATACCAAACACCTATGATTTCATGGTCATTAACATTTCATTCCAATCCCTGATTACTCTCCCTCATCCATTGCATTAAGTTTTTTTTTAAATAACAACCTTTGACGACACTCATCTTCTCTCTCACACACCATGGGTAAAACTAAAACAATAGCACCCTACTCTACCCTTGATTCAACCTCCAACGAAATACCCAACACTGGTATCAATAGGATTGTTGTTTGGGTCATCCATATTTGGGAAGTTCGAGACTTTTGAAGAAACAATATGTTACTTATTGTTCCTAATGAAAATGTCTCCTTACTGATGAAAATGTATATTATCTCTATGATTGTTCCTCTTGACCCCTGATTTACCTCCATTTTAACACATTCATTTAGCCTTTGTTTCATTTAGCCTATATAATAAGAGAAGGTTTTTCTCAATTTCTGCTTAGAACATGACATCTGGCTTATTATATAACTGACACATGTCCTCTCTTATTCTTAAAGGCCATTGTTTTTACATTTTCAAATTGGGCCTAACAAAATAAAACCAGTTACAAGTCCAGCAAATATAATTGACAGCCTTTACATCCATCAAGAGGATATGAACCAAACGATGTCAAATTCACATATACTCACTTTCTCACAATCATCGTTTTCAGCAGCTACCACCTCCGATGTACCTTCACAAAAATCTCCTAATCCTTGGGTTTCTTTGGTTTAATTTTCCTACTCCACCACCAAATTCTAAATCATTTCTGGTTTAATATCTGTGTCAAGATCCCGAACACCTATTTGAAGTTCTGAATTGTATGTAACATTAATCCTGTCCAAAATCGTTTTTAAATTGCTTGGTATCAAATTTAGAAATATTAAGAAAGGGGTTTAGATCTTCACTGCCAATTAGAATCATAGAAACCATTATTATGACGTTATTTGTATTACTTATTACAATCTTTAAGGTAATTAAAAAATTCCATTGAAGTATATCCTTCATTTTCATCTTTACGTTTTACCACCCAATTATAACGTAATGAAAATAATACCAAACACCTATGATTTCATGGTCATTAACATTTCATTCCAATCCCTGATTACTCTCCCTCATCCATTGCATTAAGTTTTTTTTTAAATAACAACCTTTGACGACACTCATCTTCTCTCTCACACACCATGGGTAAAACTAAAACAATAGCACCCTACTCTACCCTTGATTCAACCTCCAACGAAATACACAACACTAGTATCAATAGGATTGTTGTTTGGGTCATCCATATTTGGGAAGTTCGAGACTTTTGAAGAAACAATATGTTACTTATTGTTCCTAATGAAAATGTCTCCTTACTGATGAAAATGTATATTATCTCTATGATTGTTCCTCTTGACCCCCTGATTTACCTCCATTTTAACACATTCATTTAGCCTTTGTTTCAGGATTGTGCTATACAAGCTTCAGTTGTTCCTAATTGTGTGTCTAAGTTTCAAGATCAATTGGTTAAAGGCCAGTTGTACAGCATCAATGATTTCGATGTTGTTGCATCCTCCAACCGTTATCGTCGCACCAAGCACAAGTGGAGAATTGTTTTCACGGAGAAAACGTCTTTGGAGACTGTTAAAAAATGACAATGCTCTATTGGTTTTGATTATTTTAGGTTCTCTACTTTTTCAGACTTGCTTGATATGGTAAACAAGGGTGAGGAGCTTCCAGGTAACAACCTTTTTTGCATTGTTCGTATTTCTGGTCTCTTAGCTTCCACTCTGTTCTTCAGTATATGATTTATATCTACATTTACCCACTCACCAGATGTTGTTGGCCAAATATCCTCGTCTCGAACATTTGAAAACAAAGATCAGAACCACCCTTCAAAGACAACTTTCAGTTTAATACTGACTTGCATTTTAGAAAGGTATTGGGTTTTTTTTTTCTTTCAAATTCGTTCTACATTTTGTAAGTCTGTAACTGTGTAACATTTATGGTGTTTGTTGTAGTGGTGACAACGTATACATATCTCTTTGGAGAGAACTTGCGGTCGATGTCCATGCCAAACTTTTAACCTTAAAAGATGAAACAGTTGTTGTCATTGCAACCCATGTAAATCCACAAAAAGTTAGGCGTAAGTGTTTTGTTTTTAACGTTCTACTTTCTATTAAATATTAATTGGTTCAACGTTAGTGTTCTAAAACTTAAGACCAATGTATATGAGCCTATGAATGAATATAATGCTAACAATGGGCCATATGTATTCTTGACAATTTCAAAATTAGAGCATGGGTTGACAATTTCAAAATTAGAGCATGGTTAATTCTGTTTAAGATTTGATGTTCTTCATCTTCAATTCAATAAACCGTGGAAAGCTAAATATTGTTTTAGTAACGTCCCATTATCACCTTTAAATCCCAATGAATTGGCATTTATATCAAAAAATCAGTTTCAATGTTTAGTCATAAATTTATATTGCAATCTCTTATTTCTCTTCATCTAGAGTTCTATATTGTCCCATTAATTTTAAACGGCCAAATTCTGCTACTATAATGGCTGCTGGCTGGTCCCTTAAAATGTATATTTCATGTGATTGTATTCTATTTCGTACTTAAATTATTGTTATGATTCGAGGAAAGTTCTAATGTCTCTGAAGCATTTTTCCTTAAGATCACGTAAATGACTTGCTCATTGCATAGTTCATTTTTAAATCCCATTATCACCTTTAAAATCCCAATAAATTAGCTTACATTTATATTTAAAAAATCAATTTCAATGTTTAGTCATAAATTTATATTCCGATCTATTATTTCTCTTTATCTAAAATTCTATATTGTCCCATTAATTTTAAACGGCCAAATTCTGCTACTATAATGTCTGACTGGCTGGTTCCTTAATATGTATATTTCATGTGATTGTATTCTATTTTGTACTCAGATTATTGTTATGATTCGAGGAAAGTTCTAATGACTTTGAAACATTTTTCCTTTAGATCACGTAAATGATTTGCTCATTGCACATATAATTTTTAAATCCCATTATCACCTTTAAAATCTCAATAAATTAGCTTACATTTATATCCAAAAATCAAATTCAATGTTTAGTCATAAATTTATACATTCCAATCTCTTATTTCTCTTTGACTAAAATTCTATATTGTCCTAATTTTAAACGGCCAAATTCTGCTACTATAATGGTTGACTGGCTGGTTTCTTAATATGTATATTTCATGTGATGTATTCTACTTCATACTCAAATTATTGTTATGATTCGAGGAAAATTCTAATGTCTCTGAAGCATTTTTCCTTTAGATCATGTAAATGATTTGCTCATTGCACAATTCATTTTTAAAGGAAAATGGAGGATTTAAGATCTCAGACAAGGAACTAAACTTTATGCAAGCATGTAAGGTAGTAGTCTGGACTGGTGGTTAGGTGGAGGAGAAAACCTTTACGGAATGACCAAACAATCAAATAAAAAATTTAGTTACTCTTATTTTCTCCTTTAAGCTTTTTTTCTATTGCCATATTGAGTAAAGTTTTCTATTAAGTTATGGAGACACCATGAGCCTACGTGCATGTACACTACGACATATTCATAAAGTTAAAACAATGCAGCTTAGCCTAAGATATATATCACACAACGGTATAATTGTGTTAGAAAATGATTTTTTGAGTTTAAAATTTCATTATACATTCTTTTATTTATATATTATTCTAACTTGGATATTTGTTAAGATTACTACGGATAGGGAGACCTAAAGCTTAAAATAGATGATCAGATCTCTATTATATATATATATCGAAGGAAGACATTAGAAGAAACAACGTTAGACGAAGTGATTTGTAATTGATTTCAGTTAACTTATGATATGGGACTTCAATTTCAACTTTCGCTTATGTCTTCACGTAACAACAAAATAAAGATGATGAGGATTTGCCTTAATCAATGACGAAGTGAATAAAATCACCAAAAGGTGATCTTTATTTTATTTTATTTTTGGTTTAAAGCCACTGAATAGGTTTTGAAGTTTGAAGGATTCGTATCATTTTACATCTTGTGTTGACAGGACAAAAAAGGTGCTTTTGATGTTAGGAGTTACTAACAGTTAAAAGAGAAATAAATTACACATTATCTGAATCTGAGGATGAAAAATGTGCAATATTAAGGAATATAATATTTATTTTATATCTCTAAACTTCACCATATTTAATAAAAGATTACTCATGGGATAAATTCAAAACTCAACAATGATGGTAGATCTCGGCTATTTCTGTAAAGCCACAGCGGAAACAACGTCCAAATAAGTTATTGTCGTAGTTTGAAAGTGACATGTATTAATATGACTATATGAGTCTATAATTTTCAATAATCACAATGCAAAATGGTTACATCGCAAAACAACATGTCCTAAAAGAGAATAAGTCTAAGCTTTTAAACATTTTGTTATTCAAAAAAGTAAACATGATTAATAAAATCCATTATACATGAGGGTGTAGTTTAATTACTTAAGATACATACTCTTCTCCCTAAAATTTATATAATTTTTATCAATTAAAAAAATCCAATTAAGAAAGCAAAATACAGAAATATAAAAATCTAACAGTTAAAAAAATTGCCAATCGAACAAATACTAAGATAAGCCCGTGCGTAGCACGGGGCAACTCCTAGTATATATATATACTAGAGGTTATTCCATGCTACACACGAATTTATTTTTACTTTTATTTTACAATCAAACCGCATATATTAAGTTATTGAAAAAGACTATTTTTCTCTTCAAAAAAGAGTTACCCACAAGCTTAAGTGAGAAAAATAGAAATCTCCTGTTCTTGTAAATTTCACTTATATTATCCTCAAGAGATATGTCTAATACTAATTTCAACAAATCAATTTCTAAAAACCTAAAATCATTTAATTTTGATGAAAAGATCAGCTAATTGTTCATATTTGACATCATCATCACAATGAGATTTGAATAATCCATAGCATAAATATTAATTTATCTATACCCAACCCCAACCGACACTCCATTACTAAAAACAAACCTTGATGTATAATTTAATTTATTAGTCTTGTTTAATTTATTAAATAACAAAATGTATAAAAGATTAAAATATCTCTCTGTTTTACAATTAGAATGTGTTGTTTTGGGATGCTACCAATTTGTAATACATATATGGTGAAATTTGAAATTTGTACTGTCTTCTTTTTATGTGGCTTGTATTTGTTTTTGCTTTGCAGATGAAACGATAAGTGATTTTATTCCCTTTTTCTGCTGGTTTCTCCCAACATTAGAAGTTGTTTTACTTTTGTTGTTGTATTTCCTGTCAACAGTAGACCAGTAATGTTAAAACCCCAATCAATGCCTTTATCCCTTGCAAATCTTGGACATACTTCAACCTCAGTTTTAAGCTTTGGTTTACATCATCAGTAATTATCTGTTAAAATAACAAAGGGAAAAATGTAAAATTGAAAATGTTAAAATTCAAGCGTAAATGGTTTATGATTCCTTGTTGGAATTTTTTCCACATGTGTGTCTCACGTTCTAAGGGTAAGTGGTGTTGATCGTCTTTGATAGATGTGACAGACTGACAGTGAAACTCTGGTACATAGAGCCGTGAAATTGTATGTAGACTCTTTGATATTGGAATATAATGTCTTGCCTATTAAGTCTTTGATGAGCTAAGCCACCTCGTCGTCCAATTCATCTAAGTTGGCCTAAGAATAAAAAAGTGACTTGGGTAGGCAATTTTAGTTTGAATAGTACCTTGAGATAGTTAGTACATAAAATAAAATAAAAAAACATATGAAACAACGGATTGCCACACTCCGGACTCATTGAAAACAACACACCGGAGTATTCCCACGGCTTCAGATGGAGAGAAAGTGTGACGTGTCAAGTTCAAACCAGAGTTTTTCATTTTCAAATTACAGTTAGTGCATGAAATGTAGTGCCACCTATTGCGCAATACACAACATCAACCACTTTTGCTTTACACCAAAAACAAATGTTCCTTAAAAATATTACAAATATTTTAGCTTACATGCTACGCACGACGATGAAATAAAATATTTAATATAAATATTAGTAATTAAAATATTTATATACAAACTGTAACTTATAAAATATTAAATATAAATTAAATTTTATTTTAGTTTTGTCTTTAATACAAATATATGATTATTAAATACAATGTAATTTTTAAAATATATTAGAACATAAATTAATTAGTCTATCATAAATTAATTTGGTTTCAATTTTTACTTTGAAAGTATGAAAATATTTTTTTTATAATTGGTTTGATCAGTAGATTTTATTTATTGGTAATATGGCATATGATTTCATTAGGAAATATATTACATGTTGAAACAAAAAGTTGGAAGAAATATATTTTGTCACAATGTTTTTAAAAAATTAAAGTACCACCATATAAGATACAAATAAAATGAAGTATTAAAAAATATTTAATTTAAGATTAGTGAGAAAGATATGTGTTGCAAATATAGTGAACCCATGCAGTTAGACAATATTTAATATTTTGCGCTAGACGATGTTTTAAGTAATAGTAGTAAAAATAAAATATAAATTGGTCATATTACCTGGCCTCCATCCTTGTTGTTTGACGTAAGTCTCTATTTGTTCAATCATGTACAAATCTTTTGGGTCTTAGTAAATTTTGCCAACTAAAATTGATAGGACATTACTTGCCTTGAAATAGTTACTGGGGAAAATATTAAAGACTATAAGATTGTTGTTTTTTAAATTATTGTACGAATATTGGAAAAAACTGATGTGAAAAGTATAACAAAAACTGATTTAATTGGAAGCAATATATATTACATGTTGGAGAATGGGGAAAAAAAATACAAAATTAACCAGATGTATATGAAATATAATATCTTTTGCAGAATTGTTGGAGTTAAAAAAACATTGGGTTGACGATGTTGCATTCAAATATAAATAGTCTGCCCAGAGTGTAAGAAGTTTGGCATGTGTTTCAATGGTAATTTTTTCTCAAAGAGAGACACTGCTTTCCCATAATCAACATATCTTCGAACTTAGATAGGCGAGTTGTATGTCTAAAAGCAAGTAAAAAATTAGTTAGAGAGGAGGTTTTTAATATACAGTAGGTGAGATAGGTGTGGTGTGGATTAGGTAGTTGATTTACATTTTCGTCTAGAAAGAGACATTTAAAGCTGAGTAAGATATTGTTTCTTATAAAGTATGGAGCTTCCCAAAAACAATCCTATTTTTACGGTGGTCATCGTTAGAGAGTAACTCTAGAGTAGAGTAGAGAGCAAATTTTTTAGGTTGTAACATTTTTAAAAGCACAGTTAGTGTGTGGGATGGGGTTGTTGATTCCTAGTAGATTGAGGGAGAGAGATTATAATAATAAAAAAGTAATCAGAAACTGAATTCTATTAGATTATAATTTTATGGAAAACAGATTACTAATATTTAATTGGAAATAAATAAGAAAGCAATTATCAAATGACTTAATTTACTTTGATGGCAAGACGTTATGTTTTCAAAAGCAGAATGCAAAACTAAAACTAAATTCGAGTTTCAATTTAAATACCGTATGGGAGGAAGAGAAACACAGGAGCTACATGTTCAGATCCCATTTGTTTGTTTTTAAGGCAAATTTTTAATTACCAAGGGATTAAATTGACAATTGTGGCCATATTTAATTAGCAATGGACAAGTATCAACTATATAAAGCGGCAGATGTCATCGCCTCAAACAAAGTTTAGAAGAAACCTTCTCTTATTATATAATATATATATATGCACCTGAGAAAACACTAATTAATTAAACACTAACCTAAGACCAAAACTTGCAAATTATCTTAATTTTTTTTAAAAATAGAAGATAGTTGGCTTCTACAAAACTGTGAAAATAAATAACTTAACTCCAATAATATAATGACTTCTTTATCGTTAATTAATTTAATCAGAAAAAGAAAGAGAAAAAACGAACGCGGCTGCTATTAACTAATCGACTCCATCATAGCATCATCTGGTACAGTGTTATTTTATACTTCGGCGTAATTATTATTTGTTCAACTAGCAAAACGACGAGAAGCTGATAGTTCTGTCTCAAGGCGGCAATGTTGATGCATTCCAAAGCTGATAATTCTCCAATTATACAAGTCAATTGATGTTGATAGTAACTGAATTATTGTGAGTATGGGGACGCTTGATCGTGATATATATACTATACGTCTGATCTCTAAGATGCATCGCCCCATATTATATGACGGGCTTTAACTAGTTAGTCTTTGCAATGTATAAACTACTTTCAAAGTTTTTTATTAGAAGTTTTCCAAACGGATTCATCCTTCCACATAGTATGTATAAATTGGAAGTCCAATCTGTTCAAACTAAAACTATGATTTATTGATGTGTTTGCATCATATACAATATTAAGAGAAATCTTATTTAAGTTGAATAAGTCAGCTTTACAAAACATGTGGATGAGGGAGTGGCATACGAAAATGTATACAGTATATTTTTAACACTACAGGAATTAATGGTATTAATAGCATAACATTATGAAAGAATTACTCAAATGTTATCCAAAAGTTGGTTTATTACTCAAATCTATAAATCTTTTGAAAATTACTAGAATGTTTAGTGCCCTGGGTGTAATTACAATTTACCCCTTGGGTTTTGTTTTCCGAATTTGAGTAAAAAAAAAAAAAATACACATCAACAAATTAAAATACACATCAGATATGAATTAACACGTCATTAAGCAGTTTTTTTAAGATCCACAGTTTTGTTTTCTCTCGTTTATATCAAAGAGAGGGAAAGTGAATAGTTTTAACTATTCACAAACCGCGAGAAAAAAAAATTATCGAAACTCTCGTCTCTCGTCGCCGGCGATACTGTCATTGTCCACTCTCTTGCCGTCAATCTCCCGCCGTCATCTCTCGCCGTCATCTCTCACTGTCATCTCTCACCGTCTTTCTTCGTCGTCGCACTCTGTTTCTTCAATTGGCTCTCTCTCTCTCTTCGTCTTCTTCGTCTTCTTCGTCTTCGTCTATCCGGTATGTGTCGACTGTTTAGTTTCGAGTTTTCCGGCTGAATGTGGGTTTTTTCGATGATTTACCGCTGATTGTCGCCGTTGTTAATGACGGCTGATTTGTTAGATCTATTCGATTCGATGGCTGATTTACTTTTTGTTTTATGTTGCGGCTCAGTTATTTTAGGGTTTATGGCTGATTTGTTAGATTTATTCGATTCGATGGCTGATTTACTGTTTGTTTTATTTTGCTGACGGATGAGTTGTGACTGAGATATTTTGTGCTTTAGATCTGAGTTATGTGTTTGTGGCTGAGTTATGTTATGCTTTGTGTATGAGTTTGTTTTATGTTATGGCTGATTCATTTTATGATTTACTTATGAACTATAACAGATGTCGATGGTGATTATTTCTTCTGAAGAACAAGCAAGGGATTACCCCCCAAGACTATACGCTAAAATAGAGTCTAGAGATATAAACACAAATTTCAGGATGAAAGAATTCCCTCAGATTAGGGAATCAATAGGACTGGATGCGTGGGAAGAAACGAAGAAAGTACCTATTGGAATAATCTCTAAGCTAGTTGATAGCCAATTCGTCTGGTCTGGTAAGGTTGTTCATTTCCTACTACGTAACCAGTTAAGGGTACATAAGAAGGAGCTTTGGTTTGTGGTCGGCGGTCAACCTATCAGGTTTGGGTTGAATGAGTTTCATTTTCTGACGGGGTTAAACATAGACCCAATGCCTACTGAACGGTTTGAACTTGAAGAGGAACACAAAGATTTCTTCAGACTTTTGAAAGTGCCTGGTGGGGCAGGTCCAACGCTACTTGAACTCAGGGAAGCATTAAGAGTGTGCCGAGGATGGGTTAACCTTGATCATCGTAAATGGTTGGGGCTGTTGCTTCTTCAACACATTGGACTTTATGGTTTGCATCATAACTCTAGAATTCCATATGAAAGTGCCAAAAGAGTTTTTGATGATGAAGCAATGAAGACGTATCCGTGGGGTCGGTCAGCATTTGAAGCTCTTGTTGATTCCATAAAGATGTTGAACCCTACGGGAAAGTCGTACACCCTCAGTGGGTTTACACCCGTGTTACAGGCTTGGGCGTATGAGTCCATCAAATGCTTTGGAGAACGGTTTGGGAATGCATCAGCTAATGATGGTGGCATACCGATGCTTCAATGGGGTGGAAACCGTACACGTTCATCGCTGGAAACCGCAATTGCTGAAGAGATCAAAGCGCTTGGTGAGGTAAGGTTTATATCTGGTTGAGTGATTGTTTAGTAATGGATGAGTTATGATGTAGTTATGGCTGAGTTATTGTTTAGTAACGGCTGAGTTATGTTTTAGTAATGGATGATTTATGCTTTAGTGTTGGCTGAGTTATGTTTTAGTAATGACTGATTTATGCTTTCATTAGTAATGACTGAGTTAAAACTTACTAATGGGTTTCATAATCTCTTATGTTACAGCTGCGTGTGATTAATATGGTTATGAAGGAAAATGGCTGCGAGCTATTTCATTCGTGGCCAGAAGAACAAGACGACCCAGCAATCGATCGCCTGATCGAAGAAATACATCTGAATACGTTTGTTAAAGGTTTTTGGGATGTTAAGGGGAGTGATAAGAAGAAAAAGAAAAAGAAAGCTGAAGCAGTTGTTGAGTCTGAATCTCCTCCCGCAAAGAAGCGGAAAGTTCAGAAGATGAAAGTTTCCAACAGTCAGGAAACTAGTGAAGGAGTTGCACAGGAGAGGAAGAAGAAAGGAAAAAAGGTAAGTGAGGAGGAAGATGCTGGGGAAGATGATCTCTACGAATTGATCTCTAAGTTATACACAAGGTTTGACACCGTTGATAGGAACATTGAAAATGTATCGGCGAATCTGGAGAAGAAGATGGATGAAAGGATTGAAACCAGGCTTGGATCTTTTGAGACGGACCTCAAACAGATGAAAGAGCTCGTGCTTTCAAAGAGCACGACTGACCAGACTTTAAAAATGGGACAGGAACTAAATAACCTGGGACATGGACAGGAACGTCAGACATCAAAAGGTCCACCAAAAGTTCCAGTAATGTCTGATTTATCTTTGTTTTATGGCTGATTTTTCAGAATGTTTAGGCTGAGTTATTATAATTTCAATTGTCTTCGCTATGATATATAGGAAAAGAACTCTTTGACTTCTCCTAAGAACTCTCCAGATGCTAAGAAACCAGCTGATACGAAAACAGGGCCTTCCACGAGGAGAAATGCCAAAGAGTTAGAGGCGTCAGAGAAGGCCAAAGAGTTAGAGGCGGGAGAGCCGGTAATGTCTGGTTTATCTTTGTTTTATGGCTGATGTTTCAGAATGTTTAGGCTGAGTTATTATAATTTTAATTGTCTTCGCTATGATATACAGGAAAAGAACTCTTTGACTTCTCCTAAGAAGTCTCCAGCTGCTAAGAAACCAGCTGATACGAAAACAGGGCCTTCCACGAGGAGAAATGCCAAAGAGTTAGAGGCGTCAGAGAAGGCCAAAGAGTTAGAGGCGGGAGAGAAGGTATTGTCTGATTCATCTTTGTTTTATGGCTGATTTTTCAGAATATTTAGGCTGAGTTATTATAATTTTAATATACAGGAAAAGAACTATTTGACTTCTCCAGATGCTAAGAAGTCTCCAGCTACTAAGAGACCAGCTGATACGAAAAGACGGCCTTCCACGAGGAGAAATGTTAAAGAGTTAGAGGCGGCAGAGGAGGCCAAAGAGTTAGAGGCGGCAGAGAAGGCCAAAGAAGTAGCTGCGTTAAAGAAGCCCAAAGAAGTAGCTGCGGCAAAGCAGGCTAAAGAAGTAGCTGCGGCTGGAGGTAGAGGTGGAGGTAGAGGTAGAGGTAGAGGTAGAGGTACAGGTAGAGGTACAGGTAGAGGTAGAGGTAGAGGTAGGGCGCCTACAAATCCTACTGCTGCTGTTGTGGCTGCTGGTGTTAAGCCGTTGAAATTTGTACTACCTGGAGGTTCAGAAGCTGATGCAGAAGCTGGTGCAGAAGATATTACAGATGAGTATTTTGCTGAAGCCGACTCACTTGAACCTGAATCTGAGGATGATGAGGAGGAAAAGATTAGGCTTGATAGAATTAAAGCTTTAAGGCTGGAGAGTGTTAAGCTGTCAGCGGATGGGAGTGCATTGAATACACAACAAGATCATCCAAGCTGGATTTTCCCTAATATTGGAGACAACGGACTGACGTGCATGAGGAAGAACTGTTCACCTAGACCTGGAATATATGATCCTCTGGCACCTGTTGATCCGGTGAAGTTGCAGAAACTTTTGGAGTACCTAAAGAAAGCCGAGTATGACCCTTTAGACCCTTTTACTTAACAAGTTAATAACAGCTTGTTAACATTATATTAACTTGTGTTTACTTGTTTGTTAGGAATATCCCGTTAGGCAAAGGCGAAATGGAAATTGAATTCTATAGGGTGCTAATGACCGAACGAAAGGAATGGCCAGTGAAGCCAGAAGAATATGGTAAATATGGGTGGGTTACTGATGAAGTAAGTTTATCTTAATGTCTTAGTTATTGTTGTCGTTGTCTGACTTATATTACATTATGGCTGCGTTGTTGTTTACTACTCAGTTTTCTGTTGTACAACACTTGGGCGCGTTTATGAGAGTCCTTAGGTGTAGGTACAAACGAGATCCCTTCCCATTCGACAACAAACGCATTGCGTTTATAGACCCGTGGTTCACCAGTGAAATGGTTCACCGTCATTATCCGTTGTTCAAGTCCGAACCCAAGTTTTTTACAATGGCTGGCAATTGTTATGAAGAATTAGTTAAAGGTTTGATTCCATCAGATGAACAAACTAATTTGAAGTGGATAGAAGATGTGGATCACCTGTATATTGCTCCACAAATTGGAGGCGATCACTGGGTGGCGCTGCACGTGGATCTCAACAGAAGGCATATTGATTGCTATGATAGCATCGTGGGACAAGTAACCGGAGAGAGTGAGCTTAGAATGCTGAATGCTTGTAGGGCGTTTACGCGGATGATTCCAGCAATGATGAACGCGAACGTTCCTCACGAAATTCGTACACCTACTTACAAACAGTTTACCTTCAGGAGGAGGACAGTCTCCAAGGTCCCTCAAAACGTACAGGTTGGTGACTGTGGCGTGTACGCTTTAAAGTTTATAGAATGTCTAGCGCTTGGTGTGTCTTTCGATGGAATCTGTGATCAAAACATCCAGGGTATACGTGTTAAAATGGCAGCATAAATCTTCGATAAGTCACCTGATTTTATGAATCAGTTCACGTAAAAAACATTTGTAATTCTTTTGGTAGGTAGGAATTGCATTTTGGATATGTAAAAAAACCTTTGGATTTCTTTTGGTAGGAATTGTACTTGGATATGTAAAAAAACATCTGGATTTCTTTTGGTAGGAATTGTACTTGGATAAGAAAGTTCTTTGTTTAGTATCTTTTCAATGTTACGGCTGAGTTATGTACTTCACACGGCTGAGTTATAATTAAATATTGAATAAACATATATGTTATGGCTGAGTTATATATTTCGAACGGCTGAGTTATCTACTTCGTACGGATGAGTGAGTTATGGCTGAGTTATGTACTTGGGACGGCTTCGTTTAGTCTTTCGTGCCGTGCCTCGATATTACTAAAAGTGTTGTTGGGGAAGCCCAAACGATAATTCTGTGCCTGCTCAGATCCACACGCGTAATCAATTTATAAAGTTAGTTTTTTCACAATATATTATACAAAATAATTAAAAAATTGAACTCAAAATTCGAATAAAAAATCTGAAAATTCCGACAAAGTGACTAAGTGATGGCTGAGTTATTGACTTACACAGCTGACTTATAAAATATTTGTAAATTTACATTATTATAACTCAACATTTAAATGTAAAATTGAATTATGAATATTACAATTATTATAACCAATAAAAAGTAATAATTATAGAGAAAGATTGATTTTTACACATTCTCACCAAGGATGTGTAAAACATACAACATATGACGTTTAGGGGTTAGGGTTAGGGTTAGGGTTGGGGTTTACGGTTTGAGATGTAGGGTTCAGATTATTTGATTTTTGGATTTGGTTCTAATGTGTTTTAATGTGTATGGTTTAAGGTGGTAATATGGATATAATAATATTATTACCATTTGAATATTTTTTTAAAAATCAAAAAATCAAAAAAATATTTGGTTATTTCCGGTTATGGGTCGGTTATATTAATATCTAATAAATAACCCAAATTATATTGTAATTAAGTAGATTAGCCTAATATAACAGAAATTAAGCCGAATATATCCGAAATTAATTAAACATACCAATTCAAAAATATCAAATTGGAAAATTTATTTTATCGGTCGGTTCGGTTTAGTCGGTTATTTAGTCATTCTAATAAATAACCCAAAATATATTGCAATAAAGTAGATTAGCCTAATATAACCGAAATTAAGCCGTATATATCCGAAATAAACCAAACATACCAATTCAAAAATATCAAATTGGAAAATTTATTTTATCGGTCGGTTCGGTTAAGTCGGTTATTTAGTCATTCTAATTTGAGGGTTGGCTGAGATATCGTCTATTGACGGCTGAGTTATAATTAATCAGCGAGATTCTCGGGATGCAGCGAAAATCTCGCTGCACTCTGGTTGGTGGATTCAGCGGCGGTTACTTCCCATAATCCCGTACAAATAGGTTTGAGAGCCTGAGAGATTGAAATATTCCAACCTCCACAACTTTCCAAGATATAGAGAGAAAGAGATGGTGACTACTCGATCTGCGAGGCTGAGACGGGCTCGGGAAAGGATAGCCGCTTCGGCGAGCGGTTCCAGCCAAACTGAAACGTCGAATAATCCCTCCGCCCAAGAGGGCGTGGAAACGTTCCGCGTTCGCGCACCTGTTCCGCATGTCGATATGACGGGTGCAGAAGGGAGCCTCGTATGTCAGGAACTCCGAAGGTATCGAGCTCGCCGCTATAGGCTGGGGGCTCACCTTATGGCGAGACGCCGTAGATAGGCCGAAGTCTGTTGGCTTTATCATTTGGACGGGACTATTCGGGTCCTGAACGAAATAATCGCCGAAGGTTTCTTCTTGGAGAAGTGGCGTATGACCGGGCTGCTCGCCGCGCATGCGGCGTGCCAAGAGCTGGTGGCGAGTATGGAGGTGCCTGTCCTTTTTGAGGCTGACTATCAACCTCTCGAAGATACCGCGCACCCGTTTACTGTGGATATCTGGGCCTACCGGGCTTCCATAGAGAGATTAAGGCGGTACACCAATTTCCTGGAGTCGGCCGGCCCAATTTTCCGTGAGAGACACTTGGTCGAGGGCCCGTGTTCCTTTTTGGAAGACTTGGCGTCAAGCGTCGAAGTTCCGAGGGAGAGACTGGAGACCCTAAGGCAAGCTCGTCAGTTCTGGCGAACCGAACTGGACAAGGTAACGGTGGAGGAACCGCAGGCAGACGATCTATCAGGTCCACGGCCTCCACTTCGTCTGCAGGACCAACCCAGACGGTGATGGTGAAACCTCGACCGTTCCGGACTTAGAATTCGGATGGTTTTTTCTTTTTCTCATCTAGGACTCTGAGTCGTCGAAGGGGTTTTTTTTTATCGGTCGGTTCGGTTAAGTCGGTTATTTAGTCATTTAGTTTGAGGGTTGGCTGAGATATCGTCTATGACGGCTGAGTTATAATTAATGATGACTGAGTTATAATTAATCATGACTGAGTTATTAAAATAGATTGATAAAACACCACAACATAGAAAGTTCATATCAATTCCAAAAAAAAAAAAAAAAAAAAAACAACGGAGCTTGACTAATCTCACAGATACTTGTTCAAGCTCTCAAACTTCTTCTCCAGCGCGTCATATTTCTTTTCCAAATACAAGATCATTTCTTCTTGAATCTCGATGCGCTTCTTGGTTGCATCCAAGTCCTGCTTCATCTCATTCTTCTCCTCTTGAGTAACCCTAAACTCTTCGCGCACTGCATCAGTCCACCACTTCCTGAAACCGCAGCCTTGACCGGGACCCTTACAAATAGTACATAATTCATATTAGACTAAAAAAAAAGTCAGAAACAGAACACAAAACTCAACAATAAGAGTACAAAAATCTTTACATCTGTGATGTCATACGGACAACTGAAATAACGTTCTCCTCTCGTGGTAGGATCATTAGAAGTGGCAACGAGAAGCACCGCACCGCAATTACACCCGATTGGAACGCCCTTGTCTCGCCTCCGGATTTCGCCGTACCTCATTTTCATATTTATTTCATTATGATTCAGTTCCTACAGTTCCACAAACACAATATTAAGATAATGCTTTGAGATTTCAGATAGTCTAGAGATCTACCTCAGCTAGTGCTTCAGAAGCAGTTTTCTCATCAGCCCTGGAGTTGCCGCCGTATATATCTCTATTTGCCATCATCTTGACTCGATCTCGATTACTGAAGCAATAAATCACACCAAATCCCTTAATTTATACTAAAACAATATATCGAACGACGTCGTTTGACAGTAATATACTTGAAGGCTGAGTTGTGTTCTTTACACAACTGACTTAGGATAGTCAGTTAAATTAACAACTTTGTTATGGCTGACTTATGCAACGGCCATAATAATGGTTTTACGGCTGAGTTATCCGACGGCCACCCTATTAATTTATTATATACACGCTCGGGAATGCAAAAAGGGTTGTTGGGGAGACGCAAACAATAATTATGTTTCTTGTTATCATCCATACGCTTAATAAAAATATTTTAAACGATTTATTATTAAAAATAAATTCAAAAATTTGAATTCAAATTTGTCATGTATTTTTATTTATTATTAAAGAAGGGGCCAGTAATTTGACTAAGTAGTGGCTGGGTTATTGACTTAAACGGCTGAGTTATGAGATATTTGTAAAATAAGGTTATTATAACTCAAAATTAAAATTTAGAATGGCAAAATGAATATTACTATTATTATAACCAATAAAAATAATAATTATAGACAAAAAGAGTGATTTTTACACATTCTGATCAAAATGTGTCAAACATACCAAAACATGTTGTTTAGGGGTTAGGGTTAGGGTTAGGATTTAGGGTTTAGAGTTAGATGAGGTAACATTATTTGTTTTTAATATAACAGTTTGGTTTTGGATATAATGTGTTTGGATTAAGGTGGTAATATGGATATACTTATGGTTGAACCATTTTGAAAATAATTTTTTTAAAAAAATTTTAAAATTTTGAAATTAATTTTTGGTTATTTCCGGTTATTGGTCGGTTAGATGAATATCTAACAATAAATAACCCAAAATATATTGTAATTAGGTAGATTAGCATAATATAACCGAAATAAGCCGAATATAAGAAAACTAGGCAAACATACCAATACAAAAATACCAAATTGGGAAAAATTATTTTTTCGGTTCGGTTCGGTTTAGTCGGTTATTTAATCATTCTAATTTGAGGGTTGGCTGAGATACCGTTTATGACTGCTGAGTTATCTTTCCAGCATCGACAGTTACAATGAGAGGGAAAGTGAACGGTTTTTAAACCGCGGAAAAAAAAAACTCTCTGTCCTTATCGTCGGCGAAATCTAACCCTAATTGCGCCGGCGATAATCTGTCTTTTTCTACTCTCCCGCCGTCATCTCTCGCCGTCCTCGCTCGATATCCTCATTCGCTCTTTCTTCTCTTCGTCGGCGCTGGTCTTGTTGGTATGTGTCTTCCTATTTATTTTTGAGATACGGGTGATTGTCGCCGTCTTGGATGGCTGAGTTTGGACTGAGTTATCTTATGCTTTACGACTGAGTTATGTATTATGGCGGAGTTATTATATGCCTTGTGTTTGCCATATGTTATGGATGATTTATTTTATGCTTTACTATCAGATGGCGAAGGATATTTCTGAAGAACAAGCAAGGGATTACCCACCAAGACTATACGCTAAAATAGAGTCTAGAGATATAAACACAAATTTCAGGATGTTAGAATTACCTCAGATTAGGGAATCAATAGGACTGGATGCGTGGGATGAAACGAAGAAAGTACCAATTGGAATAATCTCTAAGCTAGTTGATAGCCAATTCGTCTGGTCTGGTAAGGTTGTTCATTTCCTACTATGTAACCAATTAAGGGTACATAAGAAGGAGCTTTGGTTTGTGGTCGGCGGTCAACCTATCAGGTTTGGGTTGAATGAATTTCATTATCTGACGGGGTTAAACATAGACCCAATGCCTACTGAACAGTTTGAACTTGAAGAGGAACACAAAAAGTTCTTCCGACTTTTGAAAGTGCCTGGTGGGGCAGGTCCAACGCTACTTGAACTCAGGGAAGCATTAAAAGTGTGCCGGGGATGGGTTAACCTTGATCATCGTAAATGGTTGGGGCTGTTGCTTCTTCAACACAATGGACTTTATGGTTTGCATCATAACTCTAGAATTCCATATGAAAGTGCCAAAAGAGTTTTTGATGATGATGCAATGAAGATGTATCCGTGGGGTCGGTCAGCATTTGAAGCTCTTGTTGATTCCATAAAGATGCTGAACCCTACGGGAAAGTCGTACACCCTCAGTGGGTTTACACCCGTGTTACAGGCTTGGGCGTATGAGTCCATCAAATGCTTTGGAGAACGGTTTGGGAATGCATCAGCTAATGATGGTGGTATACCGATGCTTCAATGGGGTGGAAACCGTACACGTTCTACGATGGTATCGGTAATTGCTAAAGAGATCAAAGCGCTTGGTGAGGTAAGGTTTATATCTGGTTGAGTGATTGTTTAGTAATGGCTTCGCTATGATTTAGTTATGACTGATTTAGTGTTTAGTAACGGCTGAGTTATGGTTTAGTGTTGGCTGAGTTATTGTTTAGTGTTGGCTGAGTTATTATTCCCTGATGGGTCTCATATTCTCTTATGTTACAGCTGCGTGTGACTAAAATGGTTATGAAGGATGATGTACGGGAGCTATTTCATACGTGGCCAGATCAAAAAGACGACCCAGCAGTTGATCGCCTTATCCAAGACATACATGATGATAAGTTTGTTAAAGGTTTTTGGGATGTTGATTCTGACTCTCCTCCCGCAAAGAAGCAGAAAGTCAAGAAGGTGGTAGTTTCCAACAGTCAGGGTGGTGGATCTGGTGAAGGAGCTGAACAGAAGGTGGTAGTTTCCAACAGTCAGGGTGGTGGATTTGGTGAAGGAGCTGAACAGAAGGTGGTAGTTTCCAACAGTCAGGGTGGTGGACCGGTTGGAACTCTCATTGAGTTGGTGTCTAATTTAACCTCAAGGTTTGACACCTTGGAAAAAAACATTGGAGATAGAATAGAAGAGAGGATGAATGAAAGGATTGAAACCAGGTTTCGTTCTGTTGAGAGTGATCTCAAGCAGATGAAACAGCACGTGCTTTCCTTGGGTGTTGGGCAAACTGGCCAAAACAATGTTGAAGACCTTGGGGATGAACTGTTGTCACAAAACACTTGTAAAAATTTCAAAATAAAGAACCTTATTGATGAACTGTTGTCACCAAAAAGTCCACCATTACCAGCAGTTCCAGGAAAAATGCACCAAAACTACTCTGTCAACAGTCCTCCGGTAATGTCTGAATTATGTTAATCTTATGGCTGAGTTTCCATATTGTTTAGGTTGAGTTATCATTATCTTTAATTGTCTTCGCTTATGTTATACAAGTAGTTGGCAGTGGTTTGGCTGGTGTCAGTAGGAATCTGAATAAAGAGTTTGATAAAGATGAGTTTGATAAAGATCATATTCTTAATTTCATTGAGAAGTCTCCAGCTGCTACGAAACCAATTCAACGGACTAACACGAGGAAAAATGTCAATGATGGAAAGAAGGACGAAGAATTAAATGCAAAGAAGGCCAAAGTTGAGGCGGCCGCTGCGAAGAAGAACAAAGAGTTGGCGGCAAAGAAGGCCAAAGATGAGGCGGCGGCTGCGAAGAAGGTCAAAGAGTTTGCGGAAAAGAAGGCAGAAGATGAGGCGGCGGCTGCAAAGAAGGTCAAAGAGTTGGCGGAAGAGAAGGATGGAAATAATCCGCCAAAGAAAAGAGTTAGAAAGACTACTAAGCCTAATCAAATCAATCAATTGGGATCTGATTTGAATGAGGGAGTATCCAAAGCTGGTGCAAACGCTGGTGCCGACGCTGCTGACAGCAGTATATGTGATATGACAGCCAAGATTATGGCTGAATACAATATCCTTGAACCTGAATCTGAGGATGATGAGGAGGAAAAGATTAGGCTTGATAGAATCAAAGCTTTAAGGCTGGAGAATGTTAAGCTGTCCCCGGATAGAAGTTCATTGAATAAACTACAAGCTACACAAGAGAGGACTTTTCCTTATATTTGGGGACAACGGACTGACGTGCATGAGGAAGAACTGTTCACCTGGACCTGGAATATATGATCCTCTGGCACCTGTTGATCCGGTCAAGTTGCAGAAACTTTTGGAGTACCTAAAGAAAGCCGAGTATGACCCTTTAGACCCTTGTTAATCACATCTTGTTAAAATTATATTAACATGTTCTTATTTTTTTCTTAGGGGTACACCATTAGGCAAGTCAACATCAAATATTGAATTCTATAGGACTCTCATCACCGAAAGAAATAACTGGCCGTCTGGTACATTTGGGTGGCTGTCTGATAAAGTAAGTTTAACTTGATGTCTGAGTTATTAGGATCTCGTCTGAGTTATTATGTTTACGGCTGAGATATTATAACTTGATTTCTGTTTTACAGCACTTGGGCGCGTTTATGAGACTCCTCAGTATTAGGTACAAACGAGATCCCTTCCCATTCCACAACAAACGCATTGCGTTTATAGACCCGTGGTTCACTAGATCGATGATTGGTGATTATACGATGTTCAATATGAAACCCAAGTTTTTTACAATGACTGGCAATTGTTATGAAGAATTAGTTAAAGGTTTGATTCCATCAGATGAACAAACTAATTTGAAGTGGATAGAAGATGTGGATCACCTGTATATTTGTCCACAAACTGGAGGCAATCACTGGGTGGCGCTGCACGTGGATCTAAAGAGAAGGCATATTGATTGCTATGATAGCATCGTGGGACAAGTAACCGAAAAGAGTGAGCTTAAAATGCTGAATGATTGTAGGGCGTTTACACGGATGATTCCAGCAATGATGAACGCGAACGTTCCTCACGAAATTCGTACACCTACTGCCAGTCAGTTCGGTTTCAGGAGGAAGAGTGCCTCCAAGGTCCCTCAAAACGTACAGGTTGGTGACTGTGGCGTGTACGCTTTAAAGTTTATTGAATGTCTAGCGCTTGGTGTGTCTTTCGATGGAATCAGTGATCAAAATATCCAGGCTATACCGGTTAAAATGGCTGCAGAAATCTACAATGAGGCACCTGGTTTTTTTGATCCAGATTAAATAATGCATTATGTCCTTCCTTCGTTTCGTTTGTTATCTCGTTGTACTTGGATTTGTAAAACTTTGATTTGTCTATTTTCAAAATTATGGCTGGTTTACGGTTAAGTTACGGCTGATTTACATACTTCACACGGCTGACTTATGAAATATTTGTAAATTATGTAAAAATAGTTTCCGGTTTGGTTCGGTTGGTCGGTTATTTATTCATTCTAATTTGGGGTTGGCTGAGTTATGGTAAAGTTATTGCTGAGTTATCGTTTACGGTATATTAATTTATTATATACCTTCTCGAGAAGACAAAAAGTGTTGTTGGAGAGACACAAATAATAATTATGTTTACTGTTAAGAACCACACGCTTAATAAGTAAGATTTAGCGATTTTTTATTTAAAAAGAATTTAAAATTTGAATTTGAATTAAAAAAAAAATTTTTTAATAAAAGTATTTCTCAAACATTTGACTGATACGACTGAGTTGTCGACATAAACGGCTGACTTATGAAATATTTGTAAATTATAATTATTATAACTCAAAATTAAAATATAGAATGAAAAAAGGAATATTACAATCACTATAAGCAATGAAGAGTAATAATTATAGACAAAGATTGATTTTTACACATTCTCACCAAGGATGTGTAAAACATACAACACATGACGTTTAGGGGTTAGGGTTAGGGTTAGGGTTAGGGTTAGATATGTATGTTTCATATTTCCAATATTATGGGTTTGAATATAACAGTTTGGTTTTGGTTATATTGTGTTTGGTTTAAGGTGGTAATTTGGATATACTAATATGATAACCATTTTTCAAATTTTTAAAAAAATTCTGAAATTACTTTTCGGTTATTTCTGGTTATGTGTCGGTTAGGCGACTATATAACCATAAATAACCCAAATGTTATCCAAATTAGGTCGATTAACTTAATATAACCGATAGCAAGCCGAATATAACCGTAATTAACCGAAAATAATGGAAAAATTAGTTTTCGGTTTGGATCGGTTTGGTCGGTTATATAGTCATTCTAAATTGGGGTTGGCTGAGTTATGGTAACGTTATGGCTGAGTTATTGTTTAGGGTCTTCTCAATAATATGAAGATATGAAAACGTATTCTTCTTTCTTTCTTGGGTCTTTTGTTCTGTCAGATTACTAATAAGTATTAAAACATCTCTCGATATTACAAAAAGTGTTGTTAGGGAAGCGTGAAAAATCACTAATTCTGTGCCTGCTCAAATCCACACGCATAATAAATTCATAAAGTGAGCTTTTTATCACAAGATATTATTGCAAATAATTAAATAATTATTATTCGAATTTCGAATTTTATTTTTCTTAAAGTATTAAAACGTCTCTCGATATTATTAAAACGTTTCACGCATTTTTATTTTTTGTAAAAGTATTTGTCCGACAATTTAAATTAAAATTATTATAACTCAAATCTAAATTTAAAATAATTATTCAAAGTGTTACGGTAAAGTGATGTCTGAGTTATTCTATAATGTGGTTGACTTATTGAACTTTATGATTGAGTTATGATTCTGTGATGGCTGAGATATCGTAATAACGACTGATTCCCTTCCCTTATATTAATATGAAAGTACTAACAAAACGAAATAAAAAAATAAAAAAACACAAAATCATAGTTCGTAGTTCATAGTTCATTAGTTCATGTAGAAGACGACACAAAAGTACAATGACAATCACTTTTTGAAACTGACGTCATCTGGGCCAAATTCTTCAAACATATCGACCAAATCATTCCAAACTATGCTAGTCAGCATCTTGGGTTTATTGCCACCACTCGCCCATATCCTCCTGAGAGCACGTATCTGGGATCAAAATATCGTTCTAGCCACCAAATTAAACTGCGTCCAGACCGTTAAAGTATGCTTTGGATCCCACGTGTATTTACGCTACAATTGAAGGAAAGGAACGATAAGAGTAAAGAATAATATCAATATGGTTTGTTTTATTGATCTTACCGCGAGGAGGAGAAACCACCGTCTCTTAAAGTGGAAGGGAATCAAGCGGTACGTCGGCCACGCATGGTACCAGTTGTGTTGAAGTATTCCTCCGATCGCGATAGAGAGAACGTGAAGGAACTTGAACCACGTAACAGTGGTTTTGTCAACCAAGGAACCCACACCAGGGTTTAGAACCGGAATATTCTCTCGACCAGTGGCGCAGATGATCGCTTCGACATCTCTAAAAAACTGTCCATCGATGTGAGGAACAACTTCCATGTCGATAGGAAGATGTAACAGATAGACAGATCTGTGATTTAAGAGAAGATAAAGAGAAACAATAGAAACGAAGAAGAGATGAAAGAGATGAAAGAGAGTCAGACATATGAATGAGGAAAATATAAAGGAAAAACAATAGGAAAAACGAAAGGTCGCGTTTATTATTAGGTTAACTTATGGTTTCCCGCCAAAATATCGCTTGACGGCTGAGTTATAATATATACGGGAAACGAAAAGACATATTATAACTGAGTTATAGAGAGTAATAGCTGGGTTATTAGAAGAAAATTTTTAAAGGTAAATGAATGATATATATGATTTGACGGCTGAGTTATACTATTATTTACGGGAAAACGAAAGGTCATGTTACGACTGAGTTATAGTGAGGTATGGCTGAGTTATCGAAAGAGTAATGGCTGATATATTCACTTTACAGCTGAGTTGTAATATTTACGGGAAAACTTTCTTGTACTCTGGTCCAACCAAATAATATAATATTATTCCATCTCTGTATATATACAAGTATTCCCGTTACTTTAGTCTATTACCTCTCAACTACAAACTAGAATAAAATTATTTTTTACAACACTCTGTCCGCTCGAGCACCCAAGATGCCGGATCTCCCTGACGATGTTTTCATAAAAATCGTTTCCCTTGTTGCAGAAAATGCTGCAGAATATGGTGGATGGTCCTCACTTGGTTCTATTTTAAGGGCTGGTCATAGGGGGAAAAATGCAGTATACAGTGATGAAGTTCTAAAGACAGCTGCTATATATTGGCTTTGTACTGATCCATCAGAAACCAACACATCCAATGCCCCTGATGGTAGCCTCCAAAATGAAGGGCGGCACAGGCCTTTCTTCGTCAAATGCTTTGAGGCCGGCAACCCCATTGCCATTTACTACGAAGGGCTAAGGGTTGTGGCTGAGGATAGAGATATCCAGCGTGGGATTAATATTCTCAGTCGTATTGTACCAGCCGACGGTTATGCCACCTTAGCATGTGGGGTACTAAGTATTTGTCAAGGGAATGAGGATATGGCCGTCCATTACCTCCAGCTGTTTGATGCAAATCATTATCCTCTGAAGTCTTCGGATACCATGTTAACCGGTAATTATTTTATGTTTGAGTTATCTCGTTATAAGACGGCCCGAAAAAACTCATACACAGTCTCCCTTCGCTATCCTGACAACCCGCTACTCCCTTCACCCGTTTGTGCTGTGATGTGTTATTTAGAAGACGGTCTCCATCATCTCAACGGTCTCCTTCCTCTCCACTGTGGAGACATCTTTGAAATCATGTGCAAAAACTGTTACCTTTGGTGGTTGTCCATCAAAGTCTCTGAGATCCTTTAGGGTTTCCAGTAGTGAATTCCAGTTTTACCTTATCAACTCGCGACTCTAAAGTCTGTTTATTTTAAAATAATTATTTTCCATTTCTTGTATTAAAAGCGAGTATCTTTTTTCATGTATTAAAGGTCCCTATTTTCCACAATTTAGTATCTCCTCTCCTCTCTTTAATGGCTGAGTTATCACAAGAAACAATATGAAAGTAAATGAGTGATATATATGACTTGACGGCTGAGTTATAATATTTACGGGAAAAAAAAAGGTCATGTCATGGCTGAGTTATCACAAGAAACAATTTGAAAGTAAATGAGTGATATATATGACTTGACGTCTGAGTTATAATAGTAACGGAAAAATAAATGGTCATGTAACGGCTGAGTTATAGTGAGTTATGGTTGAGATAGTAACGTTAAGGCTGAGTTATAGTTCGAAACAGCGCTATCAGAGACTTGTAAAACCGTAATTGATTGAAGGCGTAATACGCGAAGCGTCGCTTATGAAGCCGAAGGGGTACTTTTTGTAAACCAAAGCGACGTTTCGCGTATTATAAATACTTTTTGCTATCGGACTTACTCATCAAACATTTGTCTCACGAAAACTCCTAAATCATTTCTCAGATTCGAAAAATCTATTTACATTCTTCCTTCAATCCGTCAGAAATGGCCCGTCGTTCTCCTTCAAGCCTTATAAGGACTGATCTGAGATGTCTGAACAGGGATCTTTCGCCAAACATCACAGCAGGTAAACACATACATCTTCAGAGTAGATTTGTTTTACTGTTAAGGATAAAAGAGATTGAGTGTTTGCCTTTTTTTTAGTAACTGTTGATGACGACATTTTCCGTTGGGAGGCTACTCTAATCGGACCAGTGAATACTCCTTATGAAGGGGGAGTGTTTAAACTTAGGCTTACTTTTCCACCTGATTACCCAAGTAGTCCCCCCAAGGTATCTATTTTTGATTATACTCCTTTTTATTTTAGCAAGCATGATTATTAGTACTCCTTTTTTGCAGCAACTCAATAGTTTTTTAAATAAAATTTCTTGATTATGCAGGTTGTTTTCATTACAAGAATTTGCCACCCAAATGTAGCAGATAGGGGAGGCATTCACATAAAACGTTTGAGGCGCGACTGGTGGACTCCCATGTCCATTGTTAAGGTTTTCAAGGAATTAGTGGAGAAGTTAATTGAACCAGAGGTCAATGATGAGGAACAGACCATTGAATACCTTGCTAACCTCTACAAATCTGATAGGAGAAGGTTTGACGCCATGGCTAGAGAGATGACTAATCAATATGCTGGGAGTGGAAACTGAATATGAACTTAAATAGTTCAAATCTATTTTTAAGAACTCTTGAATAATTTATCTTATATTTGTTCTTTTTAATTAAATATTTCAGTCTCTGCTGTTGTAAACTCCTTTTTTAATTAAATATTTCAGTAACGTAATGGCTGAGTTATCGCAACAAACAATCTGAAAGCAAATGACTGAGTTATACTAATGTATGGCTGAGCTATGGTATTTAAGGGAAAACGAAAGGTCTCGTCGATTAATATAACGGCTGAGTTATAGTGATTTATAAATCCGCAATGGCTGAGATATCGTAATACAGCTAAAATGGTGTTGTCTAACTGGTGTTAGTTGCCTTGATACCGTAATACCGCCAAATCATATAACTATTTTTTCCCGCCAAAATATGATTTTATGGCTGAGTTATTGTATTTTCGGGAAAACGAAAGGTCATGTGACGGCTGATTTATTATATTTACGAGAAAACGAAAGGTCTCGTCGATTCATGTGACAGCTGAGTTATGGTTGAGATAGTAACATTATGGCTGAGTAAAGTGGTATATATGACTTGACGATTGAGTTATAATATTTACGGTAGAACGAATGGTCATGTGACGTCTGAGTAATGGCTGAGTTATCACAAGAAACAATTTTAAAGTAAATGAGTGATATATATGACTTGACGGGTAAATGAATGATATATTATAACGGCTGAGTTATCAAAAGAGTTATATTATTTACGGGAAAACGAAAGGTCAAGTTACGACTGAGTTATAGTGAATTATGGCTGAGTTATCAAAAGAGTAATGGCTGATATTTTCACTTGACAGCTGAGTTATGGCTGAGTTATCACTAGAAACAATCTGATATATATTGATATATAAATCCGTAATGGCTGAGATATCGTACCAATTATAAATCCGTAATGTAGGATTTTTATAGACTTATAGTGATTTTTACACGTTCTATTATTTGGTTAACTTATGGTTTCCCGCCTATTATTTGGTTAACTTATGGTTTCCCGGCAGTGGAATCAATGGGGGTTGCGTTCCAAGTTTTAGTATAAATAGGGAAAGGGTTGGAAATGTTAAGAGCATTCCAAACTAGAACGAAACTAGCAAAGATGCCAGTGACTACCCGATCTGCATGGTTGAAACGGGCCCGAGAACTGACAGCCGCTGGAACTAGCGGTTTCGGTCCGAATGCGTCGGATAATGCCCCCCCTCAAGAGTCTCCGTCTCGATCCCGTTACTTTAATCCTTTGCAAAGGGAACTCCGGATGTACCGAGCTCGCCGCAAGAGACTTGGCGCTTATATTAAAGCATTTCGTCTTAAATTCGAGCAAGTCTTTCGTCTCTACCGATTGGAAGGGACTATCCGAGTCCTGGATGAGCTCATCGCCGAAGGTTTTTTTCTGGCGAAGTGGCGCATGACTCGTCTACTTGCTGAGCATGCCTCTTGCGTAGAACAGGTCTCCCGTATGGTGGTGCCCAACTTACCCGAAGGTGATTACGAACCTTTGGGTAATTCTGACTTCCCGCACAACACGGAAGTCTTGGCCTACCGAGCTTGCCTGGAGAGGCTGAGGCGGTACATCAACCACTTGGAGTCAACGGACTATTTCTTCCGCGAAAGCCATGACGTAGAAGGTCCATGTGCCTTCTTGGAGGAGATGGTGTCCAAGGGCTAGGAAGTGTCGATGGAAAGGCTTGGATCCTTAAGGCGGGATTGTCAGATCTGGCGATCTGAACTGAGCAAGCTGGTGGTGGAAGAACCGTTGGAGTCCGATCTATACGGTCCGCTCCCATCCTGAGTGTTTGACTTTTTTTTAGTAACTGTTGATGACGACATTTTCCGTTGGGAGGCCACCCTAATCGGACCGGTGAACACTCCTTATGAAGGGGGAGTGTTTAAAATATTTCAGTCACTGCTCTTGTAAACTCTATTTTAAAAAATATTTTATTCAGAGTCTACTGTTTTAATATTAGAAACAACTTGTAAAGCTTTTAGAAAAGCAAATAAAATTGATATAGTATATCATTATAAACAATTTGTAAAACCTTTTAAAACTTTCTAAAAACCAGATATACTCTTGTAAATGAATGATATATATAACTTAACGGCTGAGTTATAATATTTACGGGTAAACGAAAGGTCATGTGACGGCTGAGTTATAGTAAGTTATGGCTGAGGTATCACAAGAAACAACTTGAAAGTAAATGAGTGATATAAATGACTTGACGGCTGAGTTATAATATTTACGGAAAAACGAAAAGTCATGTGACGGCTGAGTTATAGTGAGTTATGGATGAGTTATAGTAAATATATGGCTGAGTTAGTAAAAAAGATTGATAAAACACCACTAACAACAACATTAGTTTGCTTGGAATCCATAACCATTAACAAACAACATTATGGAAACATAATCCCATCATACACTATCTCATCCTGCTATCTTAAATAGACCAAACATGATTATATAACCAAAAACTATCACAACTATCATAACCTTCATCCTTGCTTTCAATTCTGATTTTGCATCTTCAACCCTCTCAAATAGCTCCTTCCCAAGCTCCATTTGTAGTTTTTCAGTTTGAACAGAGAAAGACTCTACCTCATCCAACAGTGCCTCATTGACCCACTTGAAGACGTGTTCATCATTCATAAGCTATCAAGGTGATGGAGACAACAATTAGAACAAGAACAGATTCAATATAAACCAACAAGAACAGATTCAACATAACCAAGAACAGACTCTACCTTCTTCGCAGCTGCATACCCACAACGGAAGTATCATCGACAAGGATTTGACTCCGATTTCGAATTTTTGGCCACGATTGCTTCTCCACACCAACATCTCTTAGGTACGCCAACAAATGTACCTCGTCCTCTCTCTCGGACATTTGATGCACAACTCGAATCTCCAGATACATTGCTCATGATTTACGAGAATTTGATTTTTTAGGGTTTAAGCATTCGACATTTGGGGATTTTCGTTTTTAAGAAGAAGAACATCACTCGACAATTAAATATTAATATTATTAGGTTAACTTATGGTTTCCCGCCAACAACTGGATTTTAAAATTATTAGGTTAACTTATGGTTTCCCGCCAAAATATCGCTTTACGGCTGAGTTATAACCATTATTGGAAAACGAAAGGTCACGTAACGGCTGAGTTATAGTGACTTATGGCTGAGTTATCACAAGAAAAAATTTGAAAGTAAATGAATGATATATATGATTTGACGGCTGAGATATCATATTTACGGGAATTCGAAATGTCACACCGATTCATGTTACGGCTGAGTTAGAGTGAGAATGGCTGAGTTACCTCAAGAAACTTTATGAAAATAAATGGCTGATATATATGACTTTGCGGCTGAGTTACAATATTTATGGGAAAACGAAAACTCTCAACGATTCATGTGACGACTGATTTATAAATCTTTAGTGGCTGATTTATCATAATACCGGCTGAGTTATATTAATATGAAACATTACAAAAAGAAATAAAAATCAAACAAGTTCAGGGTTCATAAAGAAGAGGAGACGACATTACAATGGAATTAACTTCTAAAAACCGATTAAGAGGAGGAGGAACCATGAGCTTTTAGTTAATCCCAATCAACAGGAGGAGGAACCACACACAGGTCAGCATCGGCCTCCGCAATCTCTCTCATCTCCTCTAACTTCTTGTGCTCTGTCGCTAAGTCGACAAGTTCTCCAGCCAAGATTTGATTCAGTTGGTTTAGTTGAGCGTCGATTAGTTCCACTTGATGCACGAGGACGGTCTTCTCTTCCTTCTTCTTCATATGCTCATCCATCATACGCAGAATTTCTGCGTAGCGACGCTTTGACTCCGCCTCGACCGCGGCCCTTGTCTGAGAAAAGGCTTCGGACACACCCATTAGTGATTCCTCTTCCCACTCGTAAGCTTCTGGGACTCTTGCTGGCGATAATGCTTCGTCTGCCTTGCGTTTTTGACCCCTACTGGAACCCTCTCCGTCCATAGCTCGGCTATCAAAATAAAAACAACCGTCACCAACTGATAGGTGCAATGATCGGAAAATATGCAATAGATTGAGAGGGGATGGAGAGGAGACTTACATATGCAATGATCGAAGGATATATTGATATTGGTTGTAGAGGAGATTTGTAGGTGCAATATATTGTGAGCGGAGAAGAAGGAAACGATACAATGAGTAAGAAACCGAAACGATACAATGAATTAAGAGAATTTAAAGGAAAAACAATAGGTTAACTTTTGGCAAAACGAAAGGTCACGTCGACTATTAGGTTAACTTATGGTTTCCCGCCAAAATATTGCTTTACAGCTGAGTTATATTTTTACGGATTCATGTTATGGCTGAGTTATAGTTATCAAAAGACAGGTCGCGTCTATTATTAGGTTAACTTACGGTTTCCCGCCAAAATATCGCTTAACGGCTGAGTTATAGTTTTTTACGGGAAAACGAAAGGTCTTGTATATTCATGTGATGGCTGAGTTATAGTAAGTAATGGCTGAAATATATATATATATATATATATAACTTGACGGCTGAGTTATCACTAGGATTATTAGTCTATTACATGAATAGCTTATGGTTTCCCACCAAAATACGATACAATGAATTAAGAGAATATAAAAGAAAAACAATAGAAAAACGAAAGGTCACGTCGATTACTAGGTTAACTTATGGTTTCCCGCTAAAATATTAGTTAACGGCTGAGTTATAGTTTTATAGATTCATGTGATGGCTGAGTTATAGATATCAAAAGAAAGGTCGCGTCTATTATTAGGTTAACTTACGGTTTCCCGCCAAAATTTTGCTTAACGGCTGAGTTATAGTTTTACGGGAAAACGAAAGGTCTCGTATATTCATGTAATGGCTGAGTTATAGTAAGTGATGGCTGAAATATATATATGACTTGACGGCTGAGTTATCACTAGGATTATTAGTCTATTACATGAATAACTTATGGTTTCCCGCCAAAATATGCTTAACCCTAAAATCATTAGTCTATTTATTACCTCTCAACTACAAATAGAACCAAGTGCCTGAGTTATAATATTCCCGTTTTTAGTCTATTACCTCTCAACTACAAACTAGAATAAAATTATTTTTTTCAACACTATGTCCGCGCTAGCACCCAAGATGCCGGATCTCCCCGACGACGTTTTCATCAAAATCGTTTCCCTTGTTGCAGAAAATGCTGCAGAATATGGTGGATGGACCGCACTTGGTTCTATTTTAAGGGCTGGTCGTAGGGAGAAAAATGCAGTATATAGTGATGAAGTTCTAAAGACAACTGCTATCTATTGCCTTTGTACTGATCCCTCATCAGAAATCAACACATCCAATGCCCCTGATGGTGGCCTCCAAAATGAAGGGCGGCACAGGCCTTTCTTCGTCAAATGCTTTGACGCCGGCAACCCCATTGCCATTTACTTCGAAGGGCTAAGGGTTGTGGCTGAGGATAGAGATATCCAGCGTGGGATTGATATTCTCAGTCGTATTGTACCGGCCGATGGTCATGCCACCTTAGCATGTGGGGTACTAAGTATTTGTCAAGGGAATGAGGATATGGCCATCCATTATATCTCCAGCTGTTTGATGCAAATCATTATCCTCTGATGTCTTCGGATGCCATTGTAAGTGGTAATTATTTTCTGGATGATTTATCTCGTTTTGATACGGCCCGGAAAAAGTCATACTCAGCCTCCCATCGCTATCCTAACAGCCCGCCACTCCCTTCACCCACTTGTGCTGTGATGTGTTCCCGTTCTCTCTGCTTCGGAGACTTTGAAATCAAGTGCAAAAACTGTTACCTTTGGTGGTTGTCCCTCAAAGTCTCTAAGATCCTTTAGGGTTTCTAGCAGTGATTTCCAGTTTTACCTTATCAATTTGTGACTCTAATTTCTGTTTATTTTAAAATAATTGTTTTCCATTTATTCGTATAGTTTCCCATCTTTTTCATGTATTAAACGTCCCTTTTTTCTTCGGCTAATTCTATGTATCCACCTTTCATGCTTCCACATTTTAGTATCTACTCTCATGTATTGGCTGAGTTATAGTTTTACGGGAACACGAAAGGTCACGTCGATTCATGTGACGGCTGAGTTATAGTAAATAACGGATGAGTTATCAAAATGAACAATATATATGGCTGAGTTATCAAAAGAAAGGTCGATTCTATTATTAGGTTAACTTGCAAAAATATTGCTTAACGGCCGAGTTATAGCTTTACGGGAAAACGAAAGATATAGTCGATTCATGTCATGGTTGAGTTATAGTGAGTTATGACTGAGTTATCGAAAAAGACAATATGAAAACAAACGACTGATCTATATGGCTGAGTTATCAAAAGAAATGTTTTTGTAATTATTAGGTTAACTTGCCAAAATATTGCTTAACGGCTGAGTTATAGCTTTACGGGAAAACGAAAGACGCGTTTCATTAAATGTGTTGCACGGTCTTTTATAGTTATTCTCGGGACACAGCAGAATTTTCGCTGCAGTCTGATTGGTGGACTCAGCGGCGGTTACATCCCATGACTCTATATAAATAGGGATGAAGGTTTGGGGAATAAATCATTCGAACTTCCACCAGCGTAAGAAATAGAAGGATGCCAGCAAGAACTCGATCCGCATTGCTGAGACAGGCCCGGGAAAGGATAGCTGCCGCATCCGGCAATCGGGAGCCGGAAAATCCCATTCCACAGGAGGTAGGAGAGACGTCCCGATCTCGTGAGGTCGCTCCAAACTCAAATACTGTCGACCCTGGTGTGTCTCCCCTTCAGCTAGAACTCCGAGAGTACCGAGCTCGGCGAAAGAGGATGGTCGCGTATATTCGGGCGCTTCGGCTGAAACTTGACCAGCTCCATCGTTTTTACCGTTTAGAGGGAACCATTCTAGTCCTGGAAGACCTTATTGTCGAAGGTTACTTCTTGGCACACTGGCGGATGGTCCGTCTACTTGATGAGCACAAGGCGTGCAAAGAACTGGTCGATCAGATGGATGTACCCGATCTCCAGAAAGGCGATCGCGAACCCCTGAGGGAAACCGCCTTCCCGTTCGTGACGGATGTCTGGGCCTATCGAGCTTGCTTGACTAGGTTAATCCGATACGTCAATTTCCTGGAGTCCTCGGGTGAAGCCTTCCACGAGCGCCATCTTCTTGAAGGCCCATGTGCCTTTATAGAGGACATGATGTCCAGAGGCTCCGGATTGCCAATCGAAAGGCTAGAGGCCTTACAACGGGTACGAGATTTCTGTCGAATTGCGGTGAACGAACTCGCAGTGGAGGAACCATTGGAGACTGACGTATCTGGCCCAGCTCCCGTTCTGCGATTGCAGGACCATCCATAACGCTAGAGGGTTGGTGGCGAAACTTTTCGATCGGGCTCCCCCGACCAGAGATCTCTCGTTTAGGCGTTGTTATTATATATATTTTTTGTTGTTGTTTGGATGAAGTGTAATGGAAACTAATCAAAACGATTTTAGTGAAGTTTAATGTCATGGCTGAGTTATAAAATTTACGGCTGAGTTATAGCTTTTACGGGAAAACGAAATATATAGTCGATTCATGTCATGACTGAGTTATCAAAGAAACAATCAAACGACTGATTTATACGACTGATTATATGGCTGAGTTATAGTTTATTACGACTGAGTTATCATGATACAGGACGAAATATATCGTCGATTCATGTGATGGCTGAGTTATAGTGTGTTATGGCTGAGTTATAGTGTGTTATGGCAGAGTTATACTACTTGACAGATGAGTTATGCCACAAAATAATAATACTTTGACAGATGAGTAATACCACAAAATAATACTTTGACAGATGAGTAATAACACAATATAAACTATAGAGCACAAGTTTTCGCATTGTGCCCAACTTGCTTACATCGCGAACATGCGTGTTGCTTCCTAGGGCGTTTATTTTCAGTGGCAACTTCCAAAGATGATTTAATCCTACGCTTCTTTGGTCTTCCTGGCTGGTTCACAACAATCGGAGGCAAGCACTTCTGATTATCCACAATTTCAGGAGCAGGGAATGATTCATCTGGAGGCATGATTGAACCAGCCCATCCGTTAACCAAATCGACACTCCTAAATTTCGTATCGCACATGGATATACGAGACACATCCATATGCTCTGCAGCTGCGATTGCATGGATGCATGGTATTTTCTCGTGGTCGAAACGACGGCATGTGCAACTTTTTATTTCTAAATTTACAACATGCAAAGATGATCCATATTTCACTTGAACACGTACAGCATCAATCGTTTGTACCTCCATAAGTCTTGCTCCGGTGACACGGTCCTATAAGGGAGTAGAACAAAAAACAAAACGCTTTAGGCTGAGTTATGAAAACAATTATGGCTGAGTTATTGAAACAACAATGGCTGAGTTATGGAAACTATAATGGTAATGGCTGAGATAAGGAAACAATTACGGCAGAGATATGGTAACTGTTACGGCTGAGTTATCAACATTGACGACTGACTTATGTAAAATTACCTGTAATAGTTTCTCAACACCTCGAGTGAGCGTTGTTTGCTGCGATTTCGCATCCTCTCTCCGTTCAGAAAACCATCTGGTCATCATATCCCGTATCGATTCTAGAAGTTGAACTATGGGAAGACTTCTAGCATTTGACAGTGCATGGTTCATTGATTCTGCAATATTCGTTGTCATTAAATTGTACCTTTCACCCGGGAAATGAACACGCGCCCACATTCGGACACCAGCTCGTTGGAGGTATCCATGTAGTTCGGGATGACGTGCTTCAATCTCATTGAAAGCCTCATTAAAATCAGTTAGCCTAAAACACTTTGCCGCTTTTTTCACCAGAGGGAACAAATGTTTTCCTTTGAACTTCACCAAGATGTTCTTATACAAATGGTAAGTGCAAATTCCACGTGAAGCCAACGGATACACTTGACGAATCGCTTTCCCTATTGACTGATGTCTGTCGGAGATTACCGCAAGATCCTTTTCATCTGGAATGGCAACTTTGAGTTGTGTAAAGAACCAACGCCAAGACTCATCATTTTCAGTGTCAACAACAGCGAAAGCTAATGGGAAAATTTGAAAGTTACCATCCTGAGCTAGGGCTGTTAGAAGTGTCCCTTTGTAACTACCATGGAGAAACGTTCCGTCGACAACAACAACTTTGCGCATGAAAGCAAACCCAGCAATACTCGCACCAAAAGCAATAAAAACATATTTGAATCTATCTTCATCACCTATTTGAAGACGCGTGACTGTACCCGGATTTTCCCTTTTTAACTTGAATATGTAAGAAGGCAACTCGCTAAAACTTTCCTCAGGAGTTCCCTGATGGATCTGCCTTGCATTCAGCAGCGTTCGATATGCCTTCCAATAACCCATCTGTCGACACCAACAAATTAATAAATCAGCCATAATATATAAATAACTCAGCCGATACATTCGAATAAGTCAGCCTTAAATAATCAATAAATGAGCCGTAAAATGTAAATAATTCAGCCTATACATACCTATAACTCAGCCATTGTTATCAATAATTAACTCAGCCTATACATACCTATAACTCAACCATTATTATCAATAAGTCAGTCGAAACATAGTAATTACCTTTAGACTAAATTGCTTATTGAAAATGACTCCGACACTTTTAGGTTTAACATCCGGACCAAGATCACCAAGATAGTCCCTGTAAAGACCTGCCAGTACATCAGCTGTTGATTGACGGCATCTAGTAGAACGTTCCGTCACAGAACATGTGTGTTCCAAATCATATACACGAACATGAAAATCCGGGTCATCCCCTTGTACAGATGCACGAACTCTCCAAATACATCCTTTAACCCAACACCTAAAAACCACTTGTCTCGGATTTGAGACTGGTACATTAAAATCAAATCCATCCCTAACCGAAATAAGTTTCACGTGATTCCTGAACTGCATTTTGCTATTGTATCGTTGTCCTACAGCAATTTTTAGCGTTGACACCTCCAACCTAATAGCCTCCGGATTCATCTTCGATCCGGCAAAGTTATCATCTCTATGAGCTTTCTTCTGAGGAGGCGGAGTAGGTGGGTCTTCCACTGTACTCTGAGGCTCGCCCAATACAGAAAACTTCTCGTCATCAGATGACTCACCATCGGAGTCGTCGAAAACATCAAATCGGGTTGAAAATTCATCGTCTTCTTCTTCGTCAGATGCTACTTCAACAGCTTCTTCTTCGTTTTCTTTGTCAACAATCTTACCATAATCAAAACAAGTGCCTTCAAATCCCCCACCGCACACTTCGGGGGTAGATTCTGCTTTCGAGTCTCTGCTTCGCCGAATCATACTTCCTCTAGCTCCACTAGTTTCTGTAGACTCTTTCGCCGAAAACTCTACACAGAGACGTAGCTGATCGGTTTTCCATAGACCCAAAAAACATTGCAACTGTCGATCATTGGAGACAAAAACTGGTGGAGTATCATGCGCCATATGTTTCATTGCCCTGTTCGAGAACATGTAGCTCAGCTTTAGCTCATGTCTAAACGAGTCCAATCCGTAGTCTTCAAGAACAAACTTAACAAGCTTGTCGTATGTTGTGCCTCCATCTATCTGCACAACTATACACCCTCTCTCGTCGGAGTTAAATACATATCTCTGTGTCTTTATCCAATTACCGGACACAACTAGTACTGGCACTGGATCCATGAAATATAATGAAGAACAAGGTGGAGAAGAACAAAAGTAGAAGAACAAGGTGTGAAGAAGAAAGTAAAGAAGAAGTAGAAGAACAAAGTGAATAAGAAGGAAAAATAGTTCACTTATTAACCAGTTGAAGAACCAGAGTCGAACGACGTTTTGTATTTCCGGAGAAAAAGATGATGACATGGAATGCTGACATGGATGCTGCATCCGACGTGGCAAATCAGCCATGAAACAATACCATAACTCAGCCTAACTAAAACTCAGCCACAACACGAAAAACATTACAGTAATTAAAAAGCAAAAAAAATTGCTGCCAAACTCAGCCGCTTCATGAACTGAAAATATGTAACTCAGCCGTATCGTTTGATAAGTCAGCCGTAACTGAAAAACATTCTAGTAATTAATCTTTTGCCAATAAGTCAGCCGTCAAACGGCTGACTTGTCGATAAATCAGCCTATTACGGCTGAGTTATAGTTTTTTTACCATAACTCAGCCGTAACTACATCTCATAAGTCATCCATTTTTCATAACTCAGCCAGTCGGAAAATGGCAACTCAGCCGTGTCGTTGTGATAACTCAGTCAAAATTTTGACAACTCAACCGTGTCGTAGCGATAACTCAGCCAAAATCTTGACAACTCAACCATCAGGTGAAAACTCAGCCATTACTACAGCTGAGTTATGCGCATAACTCAGCCAAATTTAATAAGTCAGCCATAACTCTTGGCTGACTTATAAGCGTAACTCAGCCAGATTTTCATAAGTCAGCCGTCCGCTCTTACTCAAATGTTTTTTTGAGTAACTCAGCCGCAACATACCTATAATTCAGCCGCAACATACTCTGTGTCGCGTTACGGCTGAGTTATGGTACACGTTAGCGATTTCTGACGTGGCGTCTGACGTGGCAATGGCATTTTTGTAATAACGTTTTTTCCGGTAACATAAAATAGGGGCACGCTGGGTATTTTGAAAATACCCGAAATATTCTAGTAATAAAAAGTTTTTTGTAGATTCTGGTAATATTACCTAAAATGAGTAACATTTGAGTAATTCACCCTAACATTATAGCGTTTTTTATTTTTCCGCTATAACTGAGTATAGAGAAACTATAGATAGTGTTTTCCAAAAGGTAAACGCTATGGTAGGCGGAGCGCGAAAAATTATTTCAGAGTGGCGCTTAGTATTAGTTCTATTATAGCATCGGTAAACTAAAAACGTTATTGTAGGTTAACCCGGGAACCAAATTTGTCATTGGCTCGAAAATTGGAAGAAAAAGACAAAAAAAAAAAAAGCATGGGTAAAAAAAAGAAAACAAAAGGTTTTCTTATTAGGTTTTTCTTTTCTCGATCTCGTCTCTATTCTCTTGTCTCTCTTGATCCCATAGATCCCAATAGCTTGATTCCATAGATCGAAATCTGAAACACCATAGATCCCAATTTGCTTGATTCTTCCACTATCGATCCCGCTCAGTCTAATCCTTCTCATATCGATCGCCGAATTTGATACATAAGGTAAACAATATGTATGGGTTTTCGTTTTTCTAAACGATTTAGTTTTTATTTCGTGTTGGGTTTGGTCTGTTTCAGTTGTTTCTGAAGTAATTGGGTTTTGGATTGATGTTTGTATGATTGGAATCGATTTCTTCTTATGTGATTTTGGTGTTCGACTTTCAATCTATGCTTTTGCATAATTTTTGTCTGCGTTTAGATTCTGTATGAAGCTAATTTGAAATTGACACAGTTTTGTCTGATTGTTGTTGAGAGGTCAAAGACTCTAGTAAATAATGCTAGAGAATCGAGTTTATATAAGTTCTTATTTACTGTCTTGTTTCTGTGATGCATAGATTCAGAAAAGTTTATACATGTAAAGAACATAGAAATCAATTCTTGTGTCTCTAGTTTTCTACGCTTATTTCGATTTTTCCTGCTGCTCTCTGGTCATTACCAGTTGCTGATGATATTTTGTTGGCTTGTAATTGTGAATTGTAGTTGGATTTTCGGATCTGTAGTTGCGGCTTTGTAGCTGTTCAGTACAATAACTATAAGGTATTTACGGCTTTGTAGCTGTTCAATTAAAGATTAGTTGTGTTGTAATGATTCTGATAATCCATGTCGTTTTTTTGTTTGCAGATTTTTGATTCATAATCTTCAAACTTTTTGTCCGTTCCTACCTTGTTCTTTGAATTGTGTAAGATATTATTTCTCTACCTTTTTGTTATACATTTTGTGTCTAATGTGAGTGTTTGATCATTAAAGTTATTATGATAATGTATGTATAAATTAGTGGTGGAGATTGGGTCGTATTGGTCTAATATGGACAAGGCATGGGTTTGGCTTCCAAGGTATGCATCTCTCTGTTATTTTCATAGATGGTTTCATTTATAGTGATTCTGAACTTTGGTTTTTTTTCTTAAATTATTATCTTAGGAATAGCCTTGAGTATGAGATTGGAGCAAAGAATTTTGTGTATGGAGCATCAAGTAGTATTGGTAATCCTGCAGAGATTCTCTGTCCATGTGTCGATTGTCGGAATGTTTGCCATCAGCTGCTAGATACTGTAGTGGATCATCTTGTGATGAGAGGTATGGATTTGAAGTACAAGAGGAATACATGTTGGTTTAATCATGGGGACAGGAGAGAGAGCACATCTGGAGATGTTCTAACTTCAGAGGAAGAGGTTTATGACTTGATAAGGACAGCTTATTTTGAGTCTGAAGTTGGTGATGAACATCCATCTGAGGCGTATACTACAGAAGAAGCAGAGTTTAGGGAAAAGTTAGAGGATGCTGAAACTACACTATACTCAACGTGTCACAAGTATAACAAGGTTTCTGCAATAACAGTTCTTTACAACATCAAAGTGAAGAGTGGGATGTCAGAGAATTTCTTTGATCAGCTATTGACGACAATTAAAGACATGTTGCCAGAAGATAATGTGCTTCCAAAGTCCACTGCTTAGATGAAAAAGTTCTTGAAGGTTTTTGGGTTTGGTTATGATGTCATACACGCATGCAAGAATGACTGTATACTGTATCGGAAACAGTATGCTCAGATGGAAAGCTGCCCTAGATGTACTGCATCAAGATGGGAAATGGATAAACATAGTGGTGAGGAAAAGAAAGGCATTCCTGCAAAGGTCCTTCGGTATTTTCCTATCAAAGACAGATTGAAGAGGATGTTTAGATCAAAAAGAAAGGCTGAGGACTTGCGTTGGCATTCCAACAATGGACTAGAGACACACATGTACAGAAACTTGAAGCAACACAAGCTGAATTGCGTAGCGAAGTCCAAGACTTGAGGAATATGGTCAATGTCTTAGCTGGAAAAACGGTAAGTATAATAGTTTCTATATATGAGGCTATTAGAAGACATCTCATTTAACTAACAGTTCCATATCTTATTGTTAGAAAAAATCTGATAATGTGGGAGCTCAATCTGGTGTAAGTCATGTTAGTGGAGGAGTTAGGTGTCAGCTGCTAGATTGGATTGCAGATGAAGATATCGTTGTCGGTGAAGGAGAATTCTGCTCTTTCGATCCACTATACAAGATTGGTCGCATTCCACTTGGTCCTAATGCTGCAGCTGTTATTGTAAAATCTGTAATACACACAGGCTCACAATTGTGGAGGCCTACACAAAACATTATCACACTTGGGGAAGCTGTGGGACTCAAAATTCCCTGGCAAGGTGATAAGGTGATTTTGGATGAAGACATCTCAACAAGTCCAAACATAACTTCTGGTTCCAAGGTAATCTTAATAGTTTATTTAATTTCTTATCACAACTTAGAATCAAAATTTTAGTTTCTAATATATTTGAATCACTATTAGGATACCATATCAGCTGAGTCACTTCAAAGATGCGAACTTTTTGATTGGAATTCTGATGATGGTGAATGTATTGCTGAGGGTGTTTTGTGTTCTACTGATCCGAAACAAATGATAAACAACACTCCTATTGGTATGAATGCTTGCATTGTGAAGATTGATCTTGTTCTGAGGGATGCGTCTTATCTGTGGAGACCAACATCTGAACTCCTTCTGATGGCTGATGCACAGTATAGAGAAATCCAATGGCCACTTAATAAGATAAAACGCATCAGTCAAAATGCAGAGGTGCCTTCAGTGAGAAGCTCGCCTGGGGTAAGTATTGATGTTGCTATGATGTGTATTTCATTTTAAAGATGACTTTCTGATGATTGTGTGATGATTGTGTTATGATTGTGTTATTGATGTGGTAGAATGCAAGTTCAAACTCTGGTTCCAGCAAAGGGAAAAACAAGAAGTGCTTCCTGTTGGATTGCAAAAATTCTGAAAAAACAGTTGCAGAGGGCCGAGTGTGTTCAACTGATCCTGCAGAGACAGTCCATAACAGACCCTTAGGACCAAATGCTTGCAAGGTCTGGGTTGATGTTTCAATGATTGATAATGCTAAAGTGTGGAGGCCAGATTCAGAAGTGCAATTCATCGTAGATGCACAAGGCACAACTGTTGCTTGGCCTAATGACAAGATAGTCTATCTCTGAAACTTCTTAAGTACTAAGTTTTTTTCCTTTATGTCGAACAATTTATTGTTTTAAGTGTCGAACACTTTGTGTTTTCTTTTATTACATGTACTTGACTTTGTTTTCTCATGTTACTATTTATATGTTGTATCTTGGCAATAATGTTTTAATACTTAAAACATTTTAATTGGAAAAAATTGAATTAATTATTTTTAGGCATGTACTATAGGTTTCAAGTTAAATGATTTTAAAGATTTTTAAAATTTTTAAATGATTTTCGAATTTTCTAAAAGAAAAGTTAAAAAATAGATAACAAAATAATAAATATTATAATTACATAATATTTTAAATGATTTTCGAATTTTCTAAAAGAAAAGTCAAAAAGACATAAATAGATAATTATAATATAATAATTACAAAATAATAACAAAGTTATAATTTTAAAGAGTTTAGGGTATAGAATTAAGGGTATGAAATGTATGGATTAGGTTTTAGGATTATATTTGTTTGAAATAGTAATAATATTAATTATAAAAATAATAACATAACTAAAATTCATTTTTAAAAATAATTTAGGGTTTAGGGTTTGGGGTTTAGGGTTTAGGCTTTAGTTTTAGGGTTTAGGGTTTAGTGTTTTATATAGTAACTAATATTAATGATATAAAGTATACTATTATAACATAAATGAATTTATCATTTTATTAGTTATAACATCATTAATGTGTTTCAACAATATGATTTACACAATAAGAAGATTAGTGTACATGTATTCTAAGGCAATCATATGTGTTACCTTCAAATTTCTAAAAAAGTTGCAAAATATTTTTTTAAATTGCGAAAAAATTATCTAATCATGTAAATAACTCATAAACATATTAATTCGTTAATATATATATTTTAAAAAATTATATAAATAGTAAAAACACATTTTTATGCCTATAAACTAAATAAGCCATTCATAATGTTTCACTCGGATTGCTGATGTGGCGAGATCTCAGCCATTCATCGGATTTAATACATGATCAATTTACTCAATCCAATAATTGAGTAATACTCGGATACATGATGTGGCGAAATCTCATCCTTTCATCGCCCAACCAAAGGCTGTGATGAAATCTTGTTTAATGAAATCTCATCCGTTCATCGCCTCTACATTCTCTTCATCCTTTCATCTCCTCGACATCGACTGAGAACAAAATTCAGAACAAAATTAATTCTTGGCTGATTCAGAAAAAATTCTCGCAACATACTTCTTCAAACATAAAATTCATTTCCATCTCCGACTCGAATCTGAGAGAACCAACGAAGAAGACGAAGACGAAGAATGTTCTGTCGAAGGTACTATAATTTACATGGGTTCTTATAACCAAAAATTGACAGAAAATTGTTTATAAGAGTTTTGTTCAACTGAATCTAATACTTTTTATTTGTTTGACAGTAAACCCCACTCGCAGTTTTGTTGTGTTTTGGTCTCTCGGTGGTGTTTACGCTTTCTCACCTTCTCTTCCTGAGTCAAACATCACCTTCTCTTCTCGATAGAGTTATATGCTTCTCATTTGGAATAGTTTGAGCTTGATTCTTATTTGGACTCCAGATTTGTTGAATTTATGATTTTGCCTATTGCTTCAGCTAGCCACGAATTTCAAAGTAATTTTGTATTGAATTTATGATTTTGCCTATTGCTGCACAATTGTTTGCTAATAATACCCTTAATTCATGGTTTTGTGTATAGATTGTTTCTGGGTTGACTTCGTATACAAGTGGAGGAAAACTATAATGGAAGTGGAAAGGTGTAGAGGCTCTGGTTTACAAATTTGCTAAAGAGGCTCACGTTTTGTATTGAAGCTTTTTTATGGGCTAAAACAAGTGATGAGGGCCAATATTTAGGAAGTAGTAAAGAAACAATTTTTTTGTATTTTATTTATTTTATTGTTTGTAAACAAAAAAATTTTCTTATTTTATTTTTTGTAAAAAATTGATTATAAAAATACTCCTTTGTACAATACATTATTTTTATAAAATGTATAATTTAATAGTACAAAATACTGTTACGTATAAACAAATTACGTATATATACTTCTACAAGAACGCTATAAACTATACGTAAAAATACGCTATCTGTACAAAATTATACGTATTTTATAGTTTCATACAAATGCTATCTATATAAAACTATACGTAAGAAAACGCTATCTATAACCATATATTAACTGCTATTGTAATTCATAATAGAATAATTAACTCTATATATAGCAAACAACAGCTGCTATTGTAAACTTAACGATTGCATATTTAAAACCGCTATGTATTAAAAAGATACCATAGCCAAAGAGGAAAACGCTATGTAAAGTGTCAGACCTATTATAACGGGCGGAGATACAACGTTTATAATAACGCTATAGTAGCTTTAGATAGCGGTTTTTGGACGCTACGAATACCTTCATTTCCTGTAGTGTAATTGTTTACAACACTGTCGAGCTTGAATTCAAGTTGTGATACATGCATGGCGGCGGTTTTGATATAAATCACTAAGTTACATGCTACCGTGGTATATTGAAATGTATTTTTTTAGTTCTTTTGTATAGACAACTTATGTAATTTCGCAAGCCTCGTTGTACTGAGATGGGTATATTATTATAGTCTCATAGATTCGATTTTCTGTCCAATGTTTTTGGCCTTTCTAAATATGTCTTCCTGCTTTATCTCTCTCTTTTTTTTTTATGTGTAGGCTAAGTCGTAGACACACAATATACAATGACCAATAAGATTCTGCAATACATCTTTGTTTCTGCTTTTAGTCTTCTTAAATAACACTAAACTCAGAATTTAATTTTCTAAATTTTAATCATGTAATTATTGTTTCTAATCGCTAAAGTATCTATAGAATGAAGACAAAATTTAAAAAAAAAAATATATATATATATATATATATATATATATATATAATTCAAAACCAGGGATGGCTTATTATTCTAAATGATAAAATAATGGTGGATCAATTAAATATTATTAAAATATTAAGATGATGGGACCTATGATACTACCTGCAGAAAAACAAAAAACATTAATTATTTGAGCAATTTGCAACATGATTTTAGCAAAGTCCAAACGTTACAGTAGTGGCATGATCCAAACATCTATGTATGTAACACATTCTGGTGACATGATTCAAGAACTTAACAAAATTCCAACCGATTTTACTATTGAATATATTTGAAATGTATTTTGATATGTATATATAGAATTATTGAAAATAGAATATAAAACTTTCAATTAAAATATGAATATTATATTGATGAAATACCAATGTAGAAAGAACTTTAGGTTTAGTTTAAAAAAAAAAAAACTGAAAATATTAAAACACACATACATGGTATAGTGCATGATATAGCCTATAGAATCTAGCTTGTGTAATTTATACATGGTCGATGCATCAAACATTTACTATTGACTGAGTCACTGAGATACAGATACAGTTTTCTAGTTTGTATAAAACAATTAAAGTTATAGACGATGTAAAAAAAACAACAAAATAATAAGGGTTTGGTAAATAAGACCTTTAATATACAAACAAACATTTTAAAGAGTTTTGGTTCTATATATTCAACTCACTTGCAACAATGCAACTATCAGAGAGCTACACACAAAATAAAAAAGAAGCTAACGTTCATCGATCCAGAGTTCGAGACTATGAAGACTACGAAGCCACATGCCGCCATGTTCGCTAGCCCAGGAATGGGCCATGTCATCCCGGTGATCGAGCTCGGAAAACGCTTAGCTGGATCTCACGGCTTCCACGTCACGATCTTTGTCCTTGAAGACGACGCAGCCTCCGTTCAATCTCAATTCCTAAACTCACCAGGCTGTGATGCGACCTCTGTTGATGTCATCAGCCTCCCAACTCCGGATATCTCCGGTTTAGTCGACCCATCAGCCTTTTTTGCTATCAAGCTCTTGGTCATGATGCGTGAGACCATTCCTACCCTTCGATCAAAGATCGCTGAGATGGAGTACAAACCAACGGCTCTGATCGTAGACTTGTTTGGCCTGGACGCGTTACCGCTCGGTGGTGAGCTCAACATGTTGACTTATATCTTTGTCCCTTCAAACGCGCGTTTTCTTGCGGTGATTTTGTATTTCCCAACGTTGGACAAAGACATGGAAGAAGACCACATAATCAAGAAGCAACCTATGGTTATCCCTGGATGTGAACCAGTTCGGTTTGAGGATACACTTGAAACATTCCTTGACCCGAACGACCAGCTGTACCGGGAATTTGTTCCATATGGTTTAGCTTTCTCAACGGCTGATGGTATTATTGTGAATACATGGGATGATATGGAGCCCAAAACTTTGAAATCTCTTCAAGATCCAAACCTCTTGGGTCGGATTGCTCGTGTACCGGTTTATCCAATTGGTCCTTTGTTCAGACCGGTTGATCAATCTAAAACTAATCATCCTGTTTTAGATTGGTTAAACAAACAACCAGATGAGACGGTACTTTACATCTCATTTGGAAGCGGCGGCTCTCTTTCGGCTAAACAGCTAACCGAATTGGCTTGGGGGCTTGAGATAAGTCAGCAACGGTTCGTTTGGGTGGTTCGACCGCCAGTGGACAGTTCAGCCTGTAGCGCATACTTCTCGGTTAATAGTATTGAAATACGAGATGATACCCCGGGTTATTTACCGGAAGGTTTTGTTAGCCGGACCCATGAGAGAGGCCTCGTGGTCTCTTCTTGGGTCCCACAAGCCGAGATACTAGCCCACCAAGCAGTTGGTGGGTTTCTAACTCATTGCGGCTGGAATTCGATTCTTGAGAGCGTCGTTAGCGGCGTTCCAATGATCGCTTGGCCGCTTTTTGTGGACCAAAAAATGAACGCAACGTTGCTTAACGAGGAGCTTGGCATCGCCATCCGTTCTAAAATACTACCGTCGGAGGGAGTGATTACGAGGGAGGAAATCGAGGCGTTGGTGAGAAAGATCATGGTGGAGGAGGAAGGTTGCGTGATGAGAAAAAAGGTGAAGAAACTGAAAGACACAGCGGTGGAGTCGTTGAGTTGCGACGGTGGAGTGGCGCATGAATCGTTTTTGAGAATCACCGAGGAGTGCAAGCATAGTTTGAAGCGTGTAAGCTGCATGGAACGTGGTGCCTAGGAGGCTAAGGAGCGTTTACCGTTAAAAAGTTTATTTTACATTTAAACTGCTTGTCGTTTTTACTGTTTTTGGAATCTTGTATTCAGTTTCCGAGTCTTGCCACATGTTTTAATGTGTTCATTTTGTCAACGCCGTTTGCTATCACTAGTGTGACACTGTGACATTGTAAGATTAAATAATGGTATTTAAGTTGTTTTATTAGGCCTTTTTTTTTTTTTATTAATCTCTAAGTCCTCATTTATATAATAAATGGTTGTTTAATATGATTAATACTTGACTGAAAACTTTGATTAAAAAACTTTTGGATATGAATCTGACTGATGATGTACAAAATCTTTAGTTCGTTACGGTAATGGTAATTGCATTAGTTTATGGGGGTATTAAGATTTCTGAATCAGGTAATCATTACTAATTTCCTTTAGATAATCCCCTTTTAATAAAAGGGAAGTACACAACTTAAGTTTTGTAGACTTTATAAAAAATATAAATGGTTACAATTGCATACTAATAGATTATATATAAAATATACATTAACCATATACTCTTTATAAGATAACTCTTTATATATAGATAATAAATAATAAATTCATAAATCTTGGAGTATATAGATAATAAATAACAAATACATAAATCGTGGAGCAAATATATCATGAAGATCACAACATAGTTATTTCAAATGATCTTCTTTTTAATAAAAGAAAAGTACATAACATAGTTTATATTATTTATATTATAATATAAAATAAAGAGAAGTACACAATATAGTTTATATTATAATGATTAAATTATATTAATTAATTTAAAATTATAATCGCGAACTTATTTCAAATGATCTCTTTTTTAATAAAAAGAAGTACACAATATAGTTTTTGTAGACTTTATATTTTTAATTAATTATAAATGATTACAAATAGGTTATAGATAGGTTATAGATTAATTCATATATTAATGGTTACACCTAAATATTGGGTGCAACCTTAATTGGAGATATTCCAAATTGATAATTGATATATTAATGGTAATAAATAAAATCATGGATCTTTCAAACTGTATTTTCAGAAGATTTTAGTCATATATCAAGTTGTTTCCAAAGATCTTTAAACACAATACTAGAAATTTACTTTCCACAGATTTTATTGATAAACCATAACGTTCAATAAAAATTAGAACCATGCTAGAGCACAGATTGAATTTTGTTTTTATATTATAATTTTAAGACTTACAAACTCAAGCACGAGTTAAATTTTTATATACTCTAGCACGGAAGCTGCTGGACACACTCTAGCACGGATTAATAATTTTATATACTCTAACACGGGTTAAAATTAACAATATAAGACTTACATAATACATTTACATTTCATGAATAATATTTACAATAAAAATTATTTGCATGAGTTGCATCCAAATAATATTATATACAATTATATATATAATATTTTAAAAATAATAAAATGTATTTCAACCCGTGCTGTAGCATGGCTCCAAATCTAGTTGTATTATATTACGAAAGATACTGAATGTCACTGTCGCATGTAGTTGACCACGCATAATTAATCTAAACGATAACAAAGCAAAAAAGGAGGAGCTCAATTTTGTTTAATACTTCTATTTTTTCATCTACATACAGTATATAACTTATGAATCTCAGTATGTTATTTTTTTTTTTTTTTTGGATAACTGTTAATTATATTACCAAAATGGAACTTGAGGTTTACAAGAGTTTAATTAGAAACTATAGCCCTAAAAAATAAAAAGCTATAGGTTACAAGTTATATAATTAGATCGAAACTAATGGCCGGAACTGATTCATAGTAAAACATGGGAAAGCCATTTGGATAGCAGTCCCTTGCATTGTTTAGAGTGCTGGTGAGCAAGCAGAATGTCCCGAGTTGTTCTGTCGAGAACCCGAAACAAAACAGCAGGGGAGGTTAGAGGGCCTCTGTGGCATCGTGAGTTTCTTTCTTTCCAAATCAAATAGACCGTAGCTTGGGTGACTAACTTCTTCAACGTAGAAGGGAGGGCTTTGGAGTGACCTAGGAGCCAGTGGATCATAGTTTGCCAGTCCACAAACATGAGCTGCGGAAGTCCCAGTCTAGGCAGAACCAAATGCCAGATCTGCAGAGAATAGCTACAGTGGAGAAACAGGTGGTCTCGAGTCTCAACCCCATTAGAACAAAGAGTACAAACTGGATCAATGTTTGTTCCCCAACTGGTCATACGCACTTTAACAGGGAGCATGTTCATGTTAGCAACCCAGAACGTGAAACTGTGTTTGGGAATTCCACGCTTAAACCAAACCGCTTTATACCAGACTTTGGTAAGGGCCGAGGGACGCAGAGCTTCCCATGTGATCTTTGTGCTGAAGGAATCCTTCCTGCTTTCCACTGGTCCCCAAGTGTATAAGTCCTGGCCTGACGCAGCAGAGGGAGGGTCCATCGAAACAAGAACATTTCTGACTGTTTGGAGCAAATGGTGTCTGGTCCTTGAAGACGGAAGTCTCCAACCAAAAGAACTAGTACCTTGAGCCACAGTAGCATCTCTAGGGATACCCATAAGTCTCGGGCCATCCTCTCCAACAAAGTCAATCAAAGGACCTAACTGACTCCAGTTATCAAACCAGTAGCTTACTGTTGCCCCATCCCTCACTTTACAACCAAGAAGAGCTTTTACCTGGGGCTTCAAGGAAATTAGATTTTTCCACATCCAAGAAGCACCTTGACCGATCTCTGTGGTCCAGAAGTTACTACTCTTTACCATATGTGCCTTCATCCAAGCTACCTACAAGGATCCGCTATTTGTGAAAAGAAGCCAGATCAACTTGAGATTTAGCGTGGTATTCCAAATCCTGAAGTTTCTAAGCCCGAGGCCTCCCTCCTTCTTAGGTAAACAGACCGTTTTCCAAGCAACTTTAGCTGAGGTCCGCTTCTGAACATCGCCAGACCAAAGATAAGCATTGCACATCGATTCAATTGCTCTCAAACATCCCTGAGGCAGTGTAAAAGCAGAAGACCAAAAGTTTACAGAGCTGTAGATTACCGCAATGATCAGTTGAAGTCTACCAGCAAAGGAGAGGGCTTTCGAGGCCCAAGAGTTGAAACGAGCTCGAATATTATCGAGAAGTGGAGAGTAGTCGTTTTTTCTGGGCTTGTGGTGGCGGAGAGGCATCCCTAAGTATCTCACTGGAAAAGATCCTATAGAGAAGCCTTGCTGCTGCATTTGTGCCCTGAGATTCTCCGGAACTCCAGCAACAAACAGGGTTGATTTGTCTCGGTTCATGCTAAGACCGGAAAGAAGCTTGAACTTCTCGAGAAGTGAAGCTATTTCCTGCAGAGAATCAGCACTTCCATTAAAGAAAATCATGAGGTCATCTGCAAACGCCAGATGGGAGACAACCGGGTTGATTCCAAGGGGGTGATAACCAATCTGTCCTGAGGCAAACTTGTTCGAGAGCATATTGGAGAGTAGCTCCATAGCAATGACAAACAGAGCAGGGGACAGAGGATCACCTTGACGAAGTCTTTGTCCTCCTCTGAAGTGCCCACATAACTCACCATTGATGTTGATAGAGAAAGAGGTGGTAGTAATGCATTGCTCCACCCATTTGAGAAAAACAGCTGGGAATTCAGCAGCTTCCAGGATTTTCAGAACATACTCCCACTTCACACAATCAAAAGCCTTTCTCAGATCTACTTTCAGGAGCGCTCTTGGAGAGATATTAGACCTACCAAATCCCTGAACCATTTCAGAAGCCAAGAGAATATTTTCAACAATTAACCTGCCTTTGACAAAAGCCGATTGCATGTTCGAGATCATTGATGGGAGGATACTCTCCAATCATCCAGCAATAATTTTGGAGATGACTTTGTAAATAACATTACAACAGGAGATGGGCTGGAAGTTTGTTATTTTATCAGCCCCAATGACCTTAGGAATCAGACTCAGGGCAGTGGCATTTAGCTGCTTGAGAAGTTTACCTGATCTGAAGAATTCTTGAACAGCTTCAATAATGTCATTTCCCAAGATATCCCAAGCTGCTCTGTAGAACTCACCAGTGAACCCGTCAGGACCTGGAGTTTTGTTTGTAGGCATAGAAAATGCTACATTCTTGATCTCCTCCGCAGAAACAGCTTCAACTAAAGCTTCAGCAAGATTAGCACTCAGTCTGTATGTAGTATACTCCCGAATCTGGTCTAAGTCTGTAGAGGTAAGAGCCTGAGGTTGTCCTCCTAATAGGTCCTCAAAGTAGGACACACAATGGAGTTTAATATCTTCTGGTTTGTGAAGCCTCTGTCCCTGCTCATTAACCAAATAGTGAATCTGGTTGGAGGCTCTGCGAGTGGCTACCATGCGGTGAAAGTAGGCAGTGTTAAGGTCACCGCACTCAAACCACTTGATTCTTGCCCTCTGAAAAAGAAATTTCTCCTCTGCAGTTGTGAGGGTCAACCACTTCTTGTAAGCCTGTTTCTCCTGGGCAGCTGCAATCAGCAAAGGATTATGTAGAAGGAGGACTTGACAGTGGGTTAAAGCCTCCTGTGCTTCACGAGTGCGGTTTTCCAGATCAGAAAAGTGCTCGCGATTAAGATCCCTTAATTCCCCTTTTAGAGCCTTCAGTTTCTTAGCTAGAGAATACTTTGCTGATCCCTGAATCTGAAGAGTATGCCAAAACAAAAGAAGTCTTGGAATAAAATCTTCATGATGCAGCAGGTAGTGGTTGATCATGAAATGCCTTCGACCCCTCTGCCTCTGTCCAAAATATATAATTGCTAGACTGTGGTCTGAAAAGTCTGGTTCAGCAAAGTGAGCGTAGGAGATGGAGAATTTGTCTAACCATTCATCATTTATGAGTACTCTGTCAGTCTTTTTTGCTATGGGATTTTGATCTTGATTGTTCCACCAAGTGAACTTGTTCCCTCGGATAGTAAGATCCCGTAAACTCGCATAATGAAGACATTCTCGAAACTCTTCCATACCTTTTCGAATCCTAGTTCCTCCAGAAGAGTGTTCTGCTGGACTCAATGTTTGGTTGAAATCACCCATTACTGCCCAAGGTCTAGTGTTAATCAAGGTGTCCCTAGAGAGGGAACACATCTCCTCCCAAAGCTGTTGTCTCCTGTATCTACAGTTGACCGCATAGACAAAAGACACTACTATTTCTGAATCCTCATGAGGAAGAGAAACAATACAGGTCACCATTTGATTAGATTTGGAATGAATAGTAACTCTCACTGATTGATGCCACACAACCCAAATTCTGCCAAGCTCTGCAAACTCATAGTTAGTCTCTAACTGCCAACCCGCAAAAGTAGACTGAAAATACTTCTGAGACTTGTGCTGCCTAACACGCGTCTCAAGTAAACTACCAAAAACCGGCTTATACTGCCGTAGCCATTTTTTAAAACTTCTCCGCTTATACTATGATTAAAACCTCTAACGTTCCAACAAAAAATATCGACTTTTACCATTAACGGGATGATTTAGGTGGTGGACCCTTCCCTGCGGAAGCTTTCTTTCTGCGTTTCTCTTGCTTGGACATCACCTTGATGAAAAGTGCGTTGTCTTCCGGATTATTATCTTATTCCGACGGGGTATCAGAAGAAGAGGATTCCTCTAATGGCTCAGAGTCTGAAGAGGAAGGAGCAGAAGAGGTGGTAACACTTTTGGGAGCCCGATTCTTGTTTGTGGGATTCATACTTGAGCTGTCAAGACCAATATCCAGTTCCAGGACACCACCTAGATGAGCGGGAGGTCCCTGTTTACAGCTCGACAGGTCGTTCGAATCCTTCTTAGCTTGCTCTTTACGCCTTCTAGAGGGATTTTTCCTCTTTGGTCGAGTTATAGATTCAGCAGGAAGATTAATGATCTTCTTCCTCCGGGGACAGTCTTCAGTAGGGTGGGTTGTTGAGTTGCAACGGGTACACAGAATAGGTGCTGTCGGACATCTTTTGATAGAATGACCCACTTCATGACAGAATTCACATGTGGGAGGGAGCCAAGGGCTTGACACCTCAATCCTACAAGTTTCTCCTGACTCAAATTGGACGTTGACCGCCTCTGGTAGTGGCTTAGTGATATCAACTATGGTGAATACCTTAGCAACTTCCAGGTCAGTGAGATTGAGCGTAGTAGGATGGCAGAAAACTGGGTGGCCTACCATTCCTGCAACATGTTCGAGGGCTTCCTCGGAGAAGAATTGAGGAGGGACTCCTCTAAGTTCAATCCAGACAGGAGCTTCAGTAAGCTCAGGCATAGTAGGAGAGAGACCAGGTTCCCAGTCAGCAACAAACATACTTTGGTCCTCAATGTGCCAAACCCTCTGAGATAACACCTTACGACGAGTTTCTTCACACGATATTCGGATAAGAACCGATTTAGGTCCTTGCTTGGAAATCGTGATATCCCGTTTTTTCCGGCTCCAAATACCGTTTAGAATGGCGTATAGAGCTCCTTTGGATGGGAGATTGCCGTGGAACTGCCCAATGATGAATTCCTTCTATCTATTCTGATTTCTCTTAATTACCTCATTAGGGATCTTAACACATAGCTCCCCTGTCTCCAAGGTAAAGGGGGTCCCTTTTCTTTCCATTTTACCTGACGATCCAACGAGCATTGCTTTCCAGTTGGCTAACGCTGGGCTAGCGGTGGTATCCTTGGCCGGAGCGAGCATAGGGTCCGAATTCTGAGTTCTTGAACCACTTGAGGTCGCAGGCTTACAGATCTGGCCGACTGAGAACCTTCCAAGATGGGGTCCTTAGTTGAAACTGGGGTTACCCCCCGATTAGCGGCCGGATCTACGATGGGGGCATGGGAAGAGGGAGGGGCGATATCAGGGGGAGGAGCGGAGGCAGGTTTTGGAGGGACGAGAGTTGAGGAAGTGGAAAAGGAGGATTTGCGAGGTGAGCGTTTTTTCTTGGTCATTAGGGGGGGTTGCCGCCGCCGAGATCGGCAACGGCGGCTTAGAAGGAAAGGGTTTTGGCAATCGCCTTTTCGAGAGAGAGAAAAAGGTATTGTTTTGTCTAAAGTTTTCAGTATGTGTTGTTTATTAAGGAATCTTTGATTTTGTAAGGAAGCTTATGTAATTGGAACTGAGTTATAGAAAAAACAAATATCACATTATCTAGCTTTATTAATCTCTATATGTTCTTTATCAAGGAATCTTTTGATATTTTTTTTTTGTCGTTGGGTAATTAGAGAATCTTGAATCTAATTGGAACTGAAATTAACAAGAAGCGAATTACACATTAGCTCGGACGCGACAGTTCTCTACCTCCTTTATTTTCGAAATTATGGGATCGATTTTTTTTTGTTTTTTTTTTGTTTGGTAAAAGGTTAAGATTTATACCAAATTTTTTGTTTTCTCAGTACAAAAATAAAAAGAGAAAGCTAGAAAGGGAAACGTATACAGCCAAAATAAGAAGTTAAAAGGGAGGAAAAAGAAACTGTAGCTCCAGGTAAGGAGAGCAGACGATCACGGATTGTACGATCCACCCTGGGTTGAACCACTAGAGGAGGAGACGAGACGTTGGTGAAGAGCCTAACATTCCTTTTGCGCCAAATAAGATAGCAGGTGACTTCAAGAACGAGTTTGATGATGGTCGCAGTGTTTGGGTGCGGATGTTGCACCACTTGAAGGATCCAGGTGGAGATAGAGCTTAAACCCGCATGAGGGGATGATATAATTCTGCCTGCAAACACACTCCAAACCTCCGAAGAGTAAGCGCATTGGAAGAAAAGATGATCATGACTTTCAATCCCATTAGAACAGAGCACACAACTTGGAGAGACATTGATCCCCCAATCAGTGGTGGAGGTAGAGAAGGATTAAGGGTGTCATATGACACCCATGAAATTATAAATTTTAGTTTAGCTTTTATTAAATTAATTAATTGGTAAATGTCTATGAAACCTGTTGACACCCTTCTAAAAATTTGTTGACATCCCTCAAATAAAAATAGAACTCTCGCTACCTCTTTCATGTCTCTTTTTCTATTAAGTTTTTATATAATTTTAAGATATTAACATATGATCATTGGACATTTTTGACAAACTATTGGGCTTAGCCTTTAACAAAATCTAAATCGATTGTATTTTTGTATCATTGTATGGATAAAATGCCTTCAAAAAAAAGCTGCCTAAACATAATTATAAGTTGATTAGAAAAAAATCCCTAAAGCATCACCATCTTTAGAATGTTTCCAAAATATGAGTGAAAGTAAAATTTATTTTCAGAAATTTTTTTGTAATACCACTTTTTAATATATATTTTTTTTAAAAATATATATTACGACACTCATGAATAATTTTTCTGGCTCCGCCACTGCCCCCAATTCCTTAGCCTGTCTTTGGTAGGCAGCCTTCCCAGAAAAGCAAGCCAGGTTATAAAAGAGTAATGCGGCACTGCTTCCTTAAACTATACTGTCTTACTCCACGGTACCACAGGAGAGTGAGACCTTAGTAGCTCCCAAGTTTCTTTGGAAGAGAACTTCTGAGCGAAAGACCCTGACAGCCTTTTCCAGGGGTACATATCAGCCCCTTTGTCATCGTTTGGTGGAGATATAGATGTGAGAGTTGCCATGAATGATTGCTCAGAATCAGATCTCGCAGCCGGCATCCGCCTTTCTCCATTTCTTACTGCCTCTAATACGATAGTGTTTCCCCTTATCCGCAGTTGTCTCGGTCCATTTCCTTCTATGAAGTCAGCCAATAGACCAAGCTCGCACCAGTTATCGTACCAGAAAGAAGCGCTACGTCCATTACCAATCTCACAACGCAAAAACTCCTTTAGTCGAGGCTTGATTTTTTTTTGTTTTTTAACACGAAGTGTGAGCATTTACAAACGTCGATAGGTTTATATAAACGTATGGGTATAAAATGTTTACGTTTGTGATGATGTATGTGTGTTACAATTCTTAGTTCGTCAGTGTTACAAATATCTAACCCCGAAAATAGCCTATAAATATAATTTCACTCTGCCAAATTACCCACTTAATTTACAATGCATTGTCCACCCGAATAAATACGTATAGACTGTATAGTATATGTGAATTATTTGAATATATATCGTAAATTTAAATAATCTCGTCTTATACACCTATATGTGATTACTGTGTTGGTGTTTGAATATCGCAAACAAAGTCTGGTCCCCAATGAGAGTCAGCCTAAAGTTCGTTCGAACTAGTTAATCCAGTTGACATGGTAATGGTTGTAGATGTGTTGACTCTGACTTGATTTGCGTAGACAAAAAATAATAATGTAAAAATTACAGTCGTTACAATCTCTTAATTCGTAAAGATGATAATAAACTATAAGCTAACAAACGAAATAAGAAGTAGGACTAGCGTTAACTTGTAAACCATATTTCACAAGCTTTTGTCTATTGTAAAACACCACCGTCTCTTCTTTTTATTATTGAACCGGCACTTTAGCAAGTGCTCAAGCCCTCATAACAAAAAGAAGATCAAAGCCTTTTATCTGTTATAATTAAAAAAAAATTTGGCTCAATTTGTTTACCCTAATAATTTATTATGTGCTTATATATTAAACAAAGAAGTACGCATCTTCTTTAAGTCGACCAAAAAAAGAGAAAGAAGCAATGATCGTCGTGTTGGTGTGTCCGTGACTCCGTGTGTGTGTTTTCAATTTTTCTGCTTCACATCTTCAGTACATCAGATTCTTCAAACCAAGTAAGTTTATTTGATACAAAACTAGATTTTGTTTTATAATAATTTAAAAAAAAAAATTATATTTAGAAATAAAAATTCCAGTACATGGTTTTACTTTATGTTTACAATTTTTTTTCTAATTTTTTTCAGACAAAACAATGAATACTTTGAAAAACTACTATAAAAGAAAAGAACGATCTACACCTCAGAGTGAACTACCATCTACACCTCGCAATGAACCACCATCTCCACTTCGCAGTGAATCAGATGATATTGATTTACCTTGGGATCCTGCTGATCGAAAAAGAATAACAGATTATCATCCGAATCAAAGAGATGAGGTAATTCGAAAATACTTGATTTGAGGTCCTTGTCAACCTCGTCGGCATACTTATAAACAAACATTGATAGGAAATACATTGAGGCGATTTAACCCAGCTTGGTTTGATCAATATAGAAATTGGTTAGAGTACAGTGTGAAAAAAAAAAAGAAAAAGCTTTTTGTCTGTCTTGTTACTTGTTCAGAGATAATGCTGGTAAATGCGTAAAAAGTGATGCATTTACAGATGGATTCTGTAGGTGGAATGATTTCAAGAGTTTTTCAGGACATGTGGGAGGTGTTGATAGTTTTCACAACAATGCAGTTATAAAGTGTTAAAACTTGATGAAACAAGGTCAGTCTATTGAGCATGCTTTGCATAAACAAGACGATATTACAAAAAATGAGTATCGAATTCGGTTGAATGCTTCTGTTGATGCTTCAAGATACTTATTGCAAAAAGGATTATCTTTCCGTGGTCATGATGAATCAGAAAATTCTATCAATAGAGGAAACTTTGTGGAACTCTTGAAGTACACTGCTGATCAGAATGAAGTTGTGAGTAAGGTTATTTTAGATAATGCTCCTGGAAATAATCAGATGAAGTCTCCTAAGATTCAGAAAGATATTGTGCATTGTTTTGCAGAAGAGGTAGTCAAATATTTTATTGAAGAAATTAATCATAATGTTTTCGGTTTGCTGGTGGATGAATCTGCTGATGTTTCCGACAAAGAGCAAATGGCGGTAGTGTTTTGATTTGTTGATAAAGGTGGGATAGTCAAAGAGAGATTTATGAGTATCACACATGTGAGTGAGACTTCTGCAACTTCTTTGAAATTTTCTATTGATGATTTGTTTGCTAAATATGGATTGAGCATAAAAAGGGTGAGAGGACAAGGGTATGACGGAGCAAGTGACATGAAGGGCGAGTTCAATGGATTAAGATCATTAATTTAGAGGGAAAGCACATCAGCATATTATGTTCATTGCTTTGCTCAACAACTTCAATTAGTTGTTGTGGCAGTTGCAAAAAAACATTTTAATGTTGGCGACTTTTTTGATATGATTTCTCTGTTACTGAATGTAGTGGGAGCCTCATGCAAAAGGAAAGATATGATCCGAGAGAGTTACAGAAAAAAAATTATGGAAGAAATTAATAATGGTGAAATCAGTATAGGAACAAGAATCAAGAGATCTCTCTTCAAAGACCAGGGTATACTCGTTGGAATTCTCACTACAGAACTCTATTGCGGGTGATTCAGTTGTTTTCTTATATCATCAAGGTGCTTGAGTACATTGAGAATGAAGGCGCATATGACTTGAAAAGACGTCAAGCTCATGGTCTCCTTGATTACTTTCATAGCTTTGATTTTGTGTTTTATTTGCATATGATGATACATCTTTTAGGACTCACAGATACCTTGTCAGTGGCGCTGCAAAGAAGAGATCAAGATATTTTAAATGCTATGTCATTATTGAAATCAACTAAGAGACAACTCCAGTTGTTTAGAGATGGTGGGTGGAATTCTCTCATGACGAAAGTTTATTTGTTTTGTGAGAAACATGAGCTTGAAAAGGTTGAGATGGAGACAGATTTTGTAGACTCAAAAAGACGAAGAAAAAGACAGGAGTATCACATATGCATCATTACAAGGTCAATTGCTTATATTCTGTCTTGGATTTGCAGCTTCAAGAATTTAACGACCGCTTTAATGAGGTGAACACTGAGTTGCTTATTTGTGCTGCTTCTCTATCTCCCATCGATGCATTTACTGAGTTTGATCTCTCAAAATTGTTGAGGTTATCTGAGTTCTATCCAGATGACTTCAGTTCAGGGGAGCTCATTTCTCTTGAGCAAGAATTATGTATCTACATTGATAATGTTCGACATGATGAAAGATTTTCTAATTTGGAGAATCTTGGAGACCTTGCTAGAATATTGGTGGAAACACGAAAACATATGTCATATCCTTTGGTTTATAGGCTTTTGAAGTTGGTTTTGATTCTACCTGTTGCTACTGCAACTGTTGAGAGATGTTTTTCAGTCATGAAGATCGTAAAGACATATCGACGTAATTAATCAGATTGGACATCAATTTTTGAATGATTGTTTAGTTTGTTTTATCGAGAAAGATGTATTCAAAACTATTACAAACGAAACTGTGATGACAAGATTTTAAAACATGAAAGATCGTAGGATGCTTTTACAATTTTTTTTAACACTGTAGGATTTTTTTATTTATATTAAAGATGATTTTTTTCTTTATGTTTTGACCTGGGTTAAAAACATTTCTGGGTCGGCCACTGCCCCTCACGCTTAGGGAAACTTAAACGAGCTTACGAGGGTGCAAATAATACAATATTGATGGGCAAATCTCGACGTAATCTAACTTAATTAGCCCATATAAAGTCTTGTTTTCATTAATTACAACTGTCGAAATTAAAGTGTTAAAATTAGGAGATGAGAAGCTTAACCTCCCCAAGTGGTGAGTGTGTGTGACTGTGTTCTGTCTTTTGGCCATGCCTAAACCCTAACATGTATTGCTTGGTTTCGATTTCAATTTTTTTTTGTTTTTTTTCAAATTCTACAAACGGTAACACTTATTTAATGTAGCTCTTTTGAGATGGTGGATATTCTGACCTAATCATATAAGCTCGATCGGTAACAAAATCTCATTTGACGGAAACATTTATTTAATGTAGCTCTTTTGAGATGGTGGATGTTTGTACATTGGCATGGAGTTGTCAACTTATGTGATACATATATAGTCACATAGACTGGAACAGAAATATCGTAGGATAGATGGACGGTAAGTTTGTAAATCTTTTCGTCATATGATAAAATGGATTGCTATAATATCGCAACCCCATATGTCTTACTCGGTTGCGAACGTCATTGGCTGTGAGTACATTTTGTATGTAAACTATAAACAAAACTAGGATACAATGGACCTTGGTTACCTGATTATTTTATCTAATCTTTAATAATAAAAATTGATAGAAGATTATTGTATCAGTCAGTCGCCTTTTATTTCATCATGAAAATTATTGGCAGTGAAAATAAGATATATTTTTAAAAATATATATAAAATTTTATAGATAGAAAATTAATAAAATATATAGTAATTCCAGCTTTGTTACCATCTTTATACTAATATATACATTGCTGTATACAGCTCATGCATAAAAAGTTTTTCCAAAAGAGTTGCACATAGAGTCCACATATATTGTTAAACATATTAAGAAAAAAAGCTACTTAAAGATAAGATTATAAGAAAATCAAGAGATGTGGTGGTGAAAGGATAAAAAAATTAATTTAAAGATAAGCTTGGTAACGAGACCATTCATGCTCATTGGTAAAAATTTACTGTAATACTAATTAGTATTGATTTTCTCGTTTTTATACTATTAATTGTCAATTAACATTTTTAGCCAACATACACGTCGAATAACAACTCCTAAGATTACAGAATCACCCCCACATGTTGTAGTATTATAAATATGCCCAAGCATTTCCTCTATCACTCATCATCATCAACACTTCATCTTTCACTAATCATCCTTAGTCCTCTTAATCACTTCCAGCCTTCAAAATGAGAGCTGGAGTAATGGCTTTCTCAAACTGCCCTTCTTACAAGAAGTCCAACGAGAAATTCAATTTCAGTATCAGCAGGGAATTGCTTCTCAACCCAAACGATGTCTCAGTGGGAGAGATGATTGGAGAAGGAGGCTACTCCATCTTATACAAAGGATTGTATGTCCCATCTCTCTCTTACTTTAATTAAAAGTTATAACTTATTTCGTATGTTCTTTATAATGATTTTATAGGCTCAGAAACCGATTTCCCGTTGTTGTGAAGATAATGCAACCAAGTGACAAAAAGAAGTTTCAAAATGAAGTCCTGTTACTATCCAAGATGAGAGATGCCAACATTGTGAAGGTAAAAAATGAAAAAATTTATTAGTTATGTTGGTGTTTTATCATTATAATAGTGAGAAATTAAACATGGTTTTTGGTGATGGTATAGTTTGTTGGAGCTTGCATAGAGCCGCAACTGATGATAGTTATCGAACTCATGGAAGGCGACACTCTTCAGAAGTTCATGTGGAGTTCTCAGCCGAAACCTCTTGATCTATACTGTATTATACTTGAATGTTGCTGGGCACATGATTCAGATGCAAGTCCTGAGTTCAAGGAAATTAGGCTCTTGTTGACAATCCTGTTAACAGTTTTGACCTCAGATGGTAGTATTGACACACCACATTTATCGGATGAGGAAGCTTATGACAGTGATATCGATGAGGATTCGGAGACCCCTCCTAAGGAGAAGAAGAAGAAAAAAGTACTGGTGAAGATGATGCGTCCTTTCGTTAAGATGTTTAGGGCTTGTTACAAGCCATGATCATGTTATTGTGTTTTCCATAAAAATAATAGAAAGGGGGTACTCTTCTTGACCTAAGTATTTAAACCCTCTCTTAGGCTTTTGTTTCTCCTTAGACTTGAATGAAAATAAAACTTTTTTCAAGAGCGTTTCTTGATCTTATCTCATCCTTTCTCTAGTTCAATCCGGGATTGTTCTAAGGAAGAACCCAAACAACCTCAAACCGGGTTTGCCATTGTTAGCGAACGTATCAAGAGGAGAGCCAAATCTCTTGTGTCGTCATTCAATCCATTTTCTTCTCCATCGTTCTATCTCTTATCGCTTCCACCATCGCATCTTACCATAACCACACTTAGCCATTTTCGCATCCGTTCGTTCGTATCGCATCCGTCCGACCGATAGAGGCTTCATGACCGTTCTATCAAACGGCTCGTTGAAATCTCGTCAAACTTCATTTCTCTCATTTGAATCTACCCTAGATTCAAAACCTCAAGCCTTGTCCGAGGAAAGTTCCGCGCCTTTCGTTGTGTCCGAAGACGCTCCCTCCGACTGTTCCGCATCGGCGACCATCGGTCACATCAGCTTGGCACCAAAGCTTCAAAAGCTCCTACGAGGTTTTTTCGTTCTAAAACTCTTCCCTTTTGTTAAAAATTTCGATCTTTAGGTTGTTTGATAGTCTAGTATGCATCATCTTGTCTCGCGTGTTCCGTTTTGTCATTTGGTTTAATTTGGTGCATGTTTGGTGTTGTTAATTGTTTGTCTAGGTTGTTTAGCGTTTGTTCTGTTCATCCTTGTGTTCATATTTGTTCTTGCATGAACACTTTTAGATCGATAAAGTTAGGATTGCATTTTGTTTCCGCGTTTTTGTTCTTGACCATAAAGCATTTCTTCTCGTGTAGTACTTTTGCTTTTGCTTTTTGTTTTGGTCATAGGTTTAAATTGTGTGAGCTGTCCTCAATCATTGGTGACGAAATAAAATCTATTGTGTGGTCCTATTGAACGTTTGGTTCTCACGCGTTTGTGTTATTTTTGCTTTTGTCTTGCGAGGTTTAAATTCAAACCCAAGCCGCGTAGAGAAGCTACACGTCACCATAGACCGTACGGACGATGGCCGAAGAACCACCTCCAGCACCACCCGAGATAGGAGTCACCCTCGCCGCGTTACGAACCGGCATATAACAACTTGCGGAGCATTTAACAAGAATCGAACTGTTAAACCCTCCCCGAGAAGATCCTTTGCCCGCAAGGTGACCACGAAAAGAGCCGGCGAGCGACCAGTCCAATGAGGACTTTGAACCGCGGCCTAGACGACGTCAGCGACATGACGATCCGTACGAAGAAGCCCCAAGGCACCACGAACCAGCTCATAAAATGATCGCACTGACGTTCGCTGGTAAATCCGACCCGGAAGCTTACCTCCATTGAGAAAGCCGCATGGAGCATCTATACTCGTGTCACGCCTACCCGGAGCTGCGCAAGGTTCAATACGCCGTAGCTGAGTTCACCAATCACGCTCTCACCTGGTGGGATCACCTCGAATCTGAGCAGCGCCGCAACCGAGAACGACCTATCACCGTTTGGGAAGTCCTCAAGGTCGAGATGCGACGGCGCTAGCTGCCTCTGTTCTACCACCGTGAGCTCCAGAAGAAGTTCCGGAGGCTAACTCACGGCGCACGCCCCGTTGAAGAGTATTTCGAGGAGTTTGAGCACTTGCGCAACCGATTTCAAGTCAACGACTCCGAAGAGTCACTCATGGCTCAGTTCTTGGACGGGTTACAAGAGCGCATTGCGCACAAGGTTGAGCGCCTGCCCTATCAAATCTTTGAAGAATTGTTGCATCTCTCGGTGCAGATTGAAAGTCAAATCAAGAAGAAGAACGCCTCCGCGACTCGCACCAGAACGCAAGGAGCTCTAACTTGGTCTCCCAACGCGTCGCCATCAAACCGGCTCCAAGAGAGGCCGAAGCCGACCAATGCTGACACACGGTTCAAACCAAAAGAGCCGGCCACCAATGAGCGCCAAGACCCACGACGCAACACTACCGACGTCCAGAGCCGCGACATTATTTGTTTCAAGTGTCAAGGGAGAGGCCATTGCGCTCACGAGTGCCCGAACGCACACACAATGATCCTTACTGAAGCCGGCGAGTTCGAGTCCGACGATGAAGCGACCGAGGAGAATGTTCGAGGAGAGGCTGAACTGGAAGAAGCCGTAGCTGAGCCTGACGTCGGAGAGCTTCTGATGATTCACCGCATCCTCAATAGAAGTGTGGCGACCGCCAACGACGCAAGCCAGCGCGATAACATCTTCCACAATCGGTGCATTGTAAGTGGGAAGATTTGCGGCTTGATTATAGACGGTGGATCTTACACCAATGTTGCAAGCTCCAGTCTAGTCAAGAAACTTTCTCTTGAGACCACAAATCACCCTCGTACCTATCATTTAAAATGGTTGAATGACAAGACCGTGATCCATGTAAAGGAACAGGTCAAGGTCTCGTTTAGTATCGGTCCGTATAAGGACCAAGTCCTATGCGACGTGGTGCCTATGCAAGCTACCCACCTCTTATTGGGGAGACCATGGCAATTTGATAAGCAAACCACGCATTGCGGCCACACAAATCAATATTTCTTCGTTCATGACAACAAATGTATTTGCTTGAAACCCTTGAGCCCCACGCAAGTTCATGAAATGCAAAGTAGGTTGTCAAAAGACTCGGACGATAAAAAGAACTTTTTAGTTCAATATGGTGATGTTAGGAAGTCCATTAGGGACTCTGGCCAAGTGTTATTGATGGTCTTTCGAGATTTATTGCTTAGAGGCCTTGAAGGATCGATAGACGCCCTACCGGAGGTGATTTGCGACGTCCTTAGACGCTTCGCCGACGTGTTCCCCGAAGAGCTTCCTGAAGGCCTACCATCGGTCAGAGGCATTGAGCACCAAATTGATCTCGTTCCAGGCGCACAGCTTCCTAACCGGCCAGCCTACCGAGTCAACCCCGAGGAGGCGAAGGAGCTCGAGCGCCAAGTAGCGGAGCTTATGTCACAAGGATACGTCTGGGAGAGTTTGAGCCCATGCGCCGTACCAGTCTTGCTCGTGTCTAAGAATGATGGATCGTGGCGCATGTGTGTTGACTGCCGAGCCGTCAACAATATCATCGTCAACTATAGGCATCCCATACCGCGCCTTGATGATATGCTCGACGAACTAAGTGGCGCCAACGTCTTCTCAAAGATCAACTTGAAGAGTGGCTACCATCAAGTTCGCATGAAGGAGGGCGATGAATGGAAGACAGCCTTCAAAACGAAACAAGGTTTGTACGAATGGTTGGTAATGCCATTCGGTCTTTCTAACGCTCCTTCTACATTTTTGCGACTCATGAACCATGTTTTAAGGCTGTTTATCAATTAAGTTTGTAATGTTTTACTTTGATGACATCCTCATGTATAGTTCTAGTCTGTCCGATCATGTTAAACATTTAGAATCAGTCTTGTTTACTCTCCGCGAAGAGCAACTGTATGCCAACTTGAAAAAGTGCATCTTTGCTGCTGATGAATTAGTCTTTCTAGGCTTTGTTGTGAGTTCGCAGGGTCTCAAGGTTGATGGAGAGAAGATACGCACGATAGAGGAGTGGCCCACGCCAACAAGCATCACGTAAGTTCGATCGTTCCACGGTCTCGCAAGTTTTTACCGGAGGTTCATGAAGGACTTCAGTACGATCGCGCGCCTCTCACCGCCGTGATCAAGAAGAATCAAGAGTTTAAGTGGGGAGAAGAGCAAGACCGTGCGTTCACCGAGCTCAAGAGACGCCTCACGCAAGCCCCTTTGCTCACCTTGTCTGACTTCAACAAAGCATTTGAGGTCGAGTGCGATGCTTCGGGAGTTGGGATCGGAGCAGTTCTTACTCAAGGAGGCCGGCCCGTGGCGTATTTCAGTGAGAAGCTTAGTGGTGCAGCGCTCAATTACCCGACTTATGACAAGGAACTATACGCCCTCGTCCGCGTAATGGAGGTTTGGCAACATTACTTGTTGGCGAGAGAGTTCGTGATTCACACCGATCACGAAACGTTGAAGCATCTTCGCGGCCAAACCAACTTGAAGAGAAGACACGCAAAGTGGTTGGAGTTCGTAGAGTCATTCCCTTACGTCATCAAGTACAAGAAGGGGAAAGAAAACGTGGTGGCTGATGCTTTGTCAAGGAGGCACGCTCTCATCACCACCATGGACGCTCGTGTGTTGGGTTTCAAAAGCATCAAGGATGCACACGCTGGAGACGCTGAGTTTGGTGACTGTTTCCAGAATCATGGGAAGGGAATCTACACCAAATTCTATCTTCATGAAGGGTTTCTGTTCAGAGGGCGATGGTTGTGTATACCGAATGGTTCTATCCGAGAGTTGCTTGTGCGAGAAGCCCACAGTGGAGGTTTATCAGGTCATTTCTGCATCACTAAGACATTGGTCGTGCTTCGAGAGCATTTCTACTGGCCAAAGATGCACAGTATGGTGGAGAAGCACTGCGGTCGTTGCATCGTGTGTCGCGCCTCCAAATCAACAACACATCCTCACGGCCTCTACATGTATTGCCGGTGTCCTCAGCGCCCTGGACTGATTTGTCAATGGATTTCATCCTCGGCCTACCTCTCTTGGCGCATAAGGATAGCATAATAGTTGTTGTGGACAGGTTCTCGAAGATGGCGCACTTCATACCGTGCAACAAAAGCAATGACGCTGTGCAATTGGCGAACTTGTTTTTCAGTCAAGTGATCAGGCTACACGGCATGCCCCGCACCATTATATCCGACCGAGATCCCAAGTTTCTTGGTCAATTCTGGCGCGCCATATGGAGGAAACTCGGAACAAAGGTCCTCTACTCCACCGCCGCACACCCACAAACCAACGGCCAAACGGAGGTTGTCAACCGATCAATAGGCGCCTTGCTCAGAACGGCGATCGCTAGCAACAAGGGTTCCTGGCTCGAATGCATTCCCATCATAGAGTTCGCCTACAACCAAGCCGTGCACTCGTCTACGAAGAAGTCTCCTTTTGAAGTCGCCTATGGGTTCAAGCCTCTTACACCATTGGACCTTCTTCCTCTACCACCAAACGAGACCGAGAACCAAGACGGAGCCGCAAGAGCAGAGCTAGTCAAGAATCTACAAGAGGAGGTTCGAGCCAACATCGAGAGGAGAAACGAGCAGTACGCACGCTTCTTAAACCGAGGACGCAAACCGATGTTGTTCAAGCCTGGCGTCTGGGTGTGGCTTCACTTAAGACCGGAACGGTTCTAGCAGAAGCGCAAGGATAAACTCAGCCCCAAGGAGACGGACCATTCAGGATAGTTGAAAAGATCAATGATAATGCCTACCGACTCGAGCTTCCAGGTGAGTATACCACATCAACTTCTTTCAATGTCACTGACCTCGTTCCATTTGATGTAGGTGAAGATGGAGATGTTTTGGGGACAAAACCTTTTCAAGAGGGAGGGAATGATGTGATCGCAGGACTGGAGCTCGACCAAGATGACCAAGACACGCTGGACGCAACCGTGACGCCTGACCAAGACGCATCGAACGCGGCCAAGACGCCTACTTCGGACGCGGCCAAGGCACCAACGATCCTCCCGGGAGCCACAACACGATCAAGTAGCTCAACAAAGGCGGCCAAGCAACGGATCAATCTCTTCGTCCGATCATTCGTCCAGCGCCAACCGCCCCATGAAGACCTCGAAGGTTCAATTCGTTTGGTCTTCACTCTTACCCAAGAGTGAAGACATCAAAGTCACTTAAGCAAGGATGTGTACTCTTTTCTCTTACTCCGGGTTTTTCCCATTGGGTTTATCGGAGAAGGTTTTAACGAGGCATTGAGCTTGGTGCACAACGCCCTAAGGCTAATTCGATTCTCGCGTCAAGGCCAAGACGGTTATCCTCCTTCCTCTTATCTTTTGGTTTAAATTGAACATTGGAATATTCCTTTTGGACCGTTGAGAGTTTTATGTTGAAAGTCTTAGAGGTGACGTGTTCCATTTACAAGGAGAACACGTCTAAGGACAAGTGTGCGGATCAATATGAATCCGCGTGTCCCTAAGCCCTCTCTTGACCTAAGTATTTAAACCCTCGCTTAGGCCTTTGTTTCTCCTTAGACTTGAATGAAAATAAAACTTTTCTCAAGAGCGATTCTTGATCTTGTCTCATCCTTTCTCTAGTTCAATCCGGGATTGTTCTAAGGAAGAACCCTAACAACCTCAAACCAGGTTTGCTGTTGTTAGCGACTGTATCAAGAGGAGAGCCAAACCTCTTGTGTCGTCATTCAATCCATTTTCTTCTCCATCGTTCTATCTCTTATCGCTTCCACCATCGCATCTTACCATAACCACACTTAGCCGTTTTTGCATCCGTTCGTTCGTATCGCATCCGTCCGACCGATAGAGGCTTCACGACCGTTCTCTCAAATGGCTCGTTGGAATCTCGTCAAACTTTGTTTCTCTCGTTTGAATCTACCCTAGATTCAAAACCTCAAGCCTTGTCTGAGGAAAGTTCCGCGCCTTTCTTTCTGTCCAAAGATGCTCCCTCCGACCGTTCCGCATCCGCGACCATCGGTCACATCGATAGTGGTCACCATAAATAAGCTGAATAAATCACAAGTTGATATTGGTACAATTTAACATTTTTCATTAGAATTAGTAACCTAATAGTAAATAACAAAATATTGTTCAAGGTACTCAATTGTCAACAAAGGAAGAAGCACACAATCCTTTGTTATATAGTGGAGTACCTTTTAACAATCCTTTGCCAAGATTTTATTTCAAAACATCTTTCCTCACTCCGTCAAAGGAAGAAACCATTCAAAGCGCCTTGTTATGTATTCTTTTTCTTATAAGATGGCTAAAATTACAACTCAACATTAGATTTTAATCCGTGGTACACCGTAGACATATAATTTTAATTATAATTTATATTTTATGTTGTATCTATTTGTTAAATATTGGATGTTTTGTAAATAAAGAAATAACTCAATTGTCCGGCTAATTATTTATATTATTTTTTAACTCACAATACACTTCATGAACATTAAATCATTAGGAAAAATTTTTTTTGTTTAGTGTTCGAGATTCTATTTTGATTTTTAATTATTATAACAAAAAATAAGGGATCTAAATTTATAATCAGTAATTTATACGCTGTGATTATGTCACATTTTTCCTAATGATTTAATTATTTTACACTATCTTAATTAAATCAACTTGATTTTATGTCAAATATTATAATATTAGTAGTGTTGATAAATAATTAAATGAAGATTTAACCCGTGTTACCACAAATTTAATAATATTTTATCAATTTAACATGTCCTCTTTATAACTAATCTACTATATAACCACATTATATAGTATTTTCGACTTTTTTAATTTTACATATTCGTAATAATTAAAATTTTTATTAAGTTTATATATGTTAATTATAATATTTAAATAAATGTCAATCGAAGTTTTTCTTATGTTAATAATCAAAACTCACAGGTTTTGGAAAACAGAATGGAATCAAATTGTTGTTTTCTTTGTTTGCAAAGGATTCACATATAGAACATCTTCAAAACACAACAGAATGTGTGATTAAATATATGATAGTTTCTATTTCCATATTGATTGCTTTATTTTTTAGTTGGAATAAAATGTAAAATATTTAGGAAACAAAATCTGGAGTAATGTTAATTTTAGAAAATATTTAGGGGTTAATATTGTAAATAAATTTTTAAATAAACAAAAGTAAAAAAGCATAACACAAAATGTACTTAAAAAATGTTAATATAAATTTATCACTGATGCAAATAATTTATAGATGATGGAATTTTTTTTCTTTTTTTTTTTACATAGGGTCAAAGACCAAGCTTTAGGAATATTGCGGAAATGTATCTATCCTAAGTATATCACTCAAATGTGCCGAACGAGCTAAAATCTCATAACACCCTTTCTATCAAAACAAATTCTCAAAACTCCCTCAATGGTAAAAGGACAATATTACCCTTAATGAAGATTGTTTTAGGTTAAATATAATTAAATAAGTAATTGTTCAACGAAAAACACAGTAGCTTAGTGGTTGTGAGCTCCATGCGCACGCGCGCGCGCCCAGGGTTCGAATCCCACTATGCGCGGTACAACTGGTACAACTAGGGTGCAACTGGTACAACTAGGAGATATATGGTACAACTATGCGAGGTGCAACTGGTACAACTATGGTGCAACTGGTACAACTAGGGGATATATGGTACAACTATGCAAGGTGCAACTAGGAGATATATGGTACAACTATTCTTTAAAAATTGTTAGAGGGGTAGTTTCGTCCTTTCGTTAAAAAAAGGGGTAGTGAGATTAAGTGGGGGTAATGCAGAGATGAATTTCTGGTATAGGGACACTAGAGATGAATTCTCCTTTAAGGGGATTACTATTATCTTAACCTTTTTTTGTTGTACACCGAACTTTTATATTAAATCAAAAAATGTTTCCCTTATACAAACTTAAACATAGCTTCGCAACAGAGTCAGCCAGTGGTGGATCTAGGAATTATTTTTATCGGGGTCAAAACATAACTAAAACTTTTTTTTATATAAATATAAAAACATCTTACAAAACTATTCTAAGAGTTTTAAAATCCGGAAATCTCTTTTTCACAGTTTCATTTGTAATAGATAAAAAATACATCTTTTTCGATAAAAAAAACTAAACAGTCATTCAAAAACTGATCTACAATCTGATTGCGTTGATGAGTTTTCACAATCTTCATCGCTAAAAAGCATCTCTCAACAGTTACAGTAGCAACAGACAAAATCAAAAACAACTTCAACAGTCCAAACACCAAAGAATGTGACATATATATATATATATATATATTACTAAATATATGTATACTAAATTTTTACTAAACTAATATATGTATTACTAATTTTAAAAAAAATTAATGAGAAGTCAATTGACCCCACACCCTTGTACGTGGATCTGCCCTTGGAGTCAGCTAACACATTTGCTGCTCGTGGGATATAACGACAGGTAAAACTAAGAAAACTATCTGCTCCCAACAGGATATCCGATAATACACCATGAACTTCCAAAAGAATTGATCGAGAGTTGATAGTTCCAACTAATTGTAGACAATCCGATTCAAGATAAAAATGCTTGACTCCCATTCTGATCGCATCCTGAATTGCAGCTCTGCATGCAAGGCTTTCCGCCATTAGAGCTGAAGATACATTCTTACAAATAACAGAATGTTGAGTGAGAACACCAGACGATAAGAAGGTTCTTGTCCAACCAAGCCCCGCAACTCTTAGCTCTGCCCTCCAAGCGGCATCTGAGGGTACTAGCCATACTTACCCCCGGCACTCGAATGGGCTCTGGAGTAGTTCACTTTTTGTCTGGGACATGAAGAAACTAGAGAGAGTTTCTGGAATGAAAACCACTCCTTGGCATCCGCAATAGCTTTTGTCATGGTCTCTTGTGCAATAAACAAGCGATCACTGAAGACACTTTGATTTCTTGATTTACAAAGATTCCATCAGACCCACGGTGCCAAAGGACCTGCACTGATCCCAACGGTGGGAGGCAAATTTGGAAATTTGCCAACTTCAGACCATTTCTTACGTTTTCCACCTGAATACAGGGAAGTACCTGCTTAAAAGGCGCAACTCGCCAAACATCTTGTACAAAAAGACATGTGAAAAGTAAATGCACAATAGATTCAGATTCTTTACACCGGGGACAGGCTACATCAGTGTTAACATGTCTTTCCGCGAGATTTTGCTTTGTGGGTAAAGCCCCCAGAAGAGCCTTCAAGAGGAAAAGCTTAATCTTAGGCGCTGTAACAACAGACCAGACCTCAGCAATCCAATCTACTACTCCTAGATGCTGTCCCGGCACCAAGCTTTAGGAATATCGCGGAAATGTCTCTATCCTAAGTATATCACTCAAATGGGATTACTATTATCTTAACCTTGAAACCAATATTAAGTAGTAGATTGTTTGATGTTGTGATTGGATGGTGCTTTAGAGTCGGTAGTTTTAAAAAATGAAGTCACAGCCCAAAAATTTTAAAAGAAATTATATTGGCTGTGAGAAACAAGTCTTTTTCTTACCATTTTTCTTGTTACAAATTGAATAGAAACTGAACTTCATAGTCTTTTTTCTCATGAACTCTTAATAACTCTTAAGTATTATCTATTGGAACAAAAAAAACACTTCCGCTTTATTATCTACAGAAATTGAGTAAAATATATTTTTTTAAATTTTAAATAATATAAGGTCAACATATATATATATAGTAACAGCTAAAAAAAGGGGAAAAATTATGGACATATATGCAAAAAAATACTTAAAAGATAAGATTATATGAAAATCATGACATGTGGTGATAAACAAATGGAGAAATTTGAATTACAAAAGAGAAAGAATCTTTTAAGTAATAGTTTTCATTTTTCATTCTTTCCCCTTCCAAGTTTGAATTATGGGAAAAATGTCATTAAAATCCCCAAGTCTACATTTTCGTTGATTTAAATCCCAAACTCTGCTTTTGGAGGAAAAAAACACCAATTATTTGTTGATTTCCAAATAAATCGCAAACTCTTGTTGACCTAGCCTTTTGAGGCACAACATTAAGTGGTCAAACGGAAAAATTAAACGGGGTTAATTATCTGTTAACGAGATCCGTTAATAGCAAAACGACGCTGTTTATAACACCCTAAAACCCCCAAATTAAGAAATCGATTCTCAATTCTCTCAATTCACAAACCCTAATCGATCTCAATTTATCTTTTTTTCTTTAATTTCAATTTTCTTCTTCGGTTTCTCTCTTCTTCTTCGAGTTGACGAGATGAGTTCTAGCTCAAAGACATCGGTGGTAGCTTCGTTCGACCGTGGAGTGCCATTGAAGTTTGTTTGTGGAGCCGGTGTAACGATCTTTACATCGAGAACTGAAGAGAATCTTGGTCGACCGTTCTTCCGGTGTATAACAAAAAGAGATCTGGAATCTTCTCGTCATCGAAGATATCATGTTCGACTAGGGTTAGATCGATTAGGGTTTGTGAATTGGAGATATTGAGAATTGATTTCTCAATTTGGGGGGTTTTAGGATGTTATAAACAGCGTCATTTTGCTATTAACGGATCTCGTTAACAGATAATTAACTCCGTTTAACTTTTCTGTTTGACCACTTAACGGTGTGCCTCAAAAAGCTAAGTCAACGAGAGTTTGCAATTTATTTGGAAGTCAATAAATAATTAGTGTTTTTTTCCTCCAAAAACAGAGTTCGGGATTTAAATCAACGAAAATGTAGACTTGGGGATTTTAATGACATTTTTCCCTTTGAATTATCAATTATAACAAAGAAATATTCCATTTTTTTATTTCGTCTAATCACATTTTTGGCGTAGTAAAGACTAATGAAATTACATGAGTATCCATCCATCCCCATCACTCCTCACTTCAAGTCATGAAAATGAAATCTCAAATGTACCAGCGAGTCCCAACAATGTCCACAGCCTCTTCAATGATGCTTTACCCGAACTATCCTTTTCTCATGTCATCATTTGGCCGCTCAGATGACCGTTGTGAGTCTGACGAGCAATTCAATTTCACTAGGATGTCGTGATGGGACATATGATTGGAGAAGGAGACAAGGCCACGTCTACAAAGGAATGTGAGTTTCACCCCTCTCTTTTAAAAATATATTTTTTAAATAAAAGATCACGATATTGCTAATATTATATACACAAATCAGAGCTGTTTGTAATATATACAACTCTACATTTAATAGATGCAACTTTCTAAAGAGACGTTACCATATAATCTTTTTGTCAAAAGAATAATTAAATAATATTTTTTAATGAAAAGTCACGATAAAAAGACGCAACTGAATTTTTTAATAAAAAGTCACAATTTTTTGAATAAAAAATGTCACGATGAAAAGACGCAATTGTTCTTTGTATTTATTCATGCTAATATTATATACAAAAATCTCAACTGTTTGTAAAAGACACAACTCTACATTCAACAGATGCAACTTTCTAAAGAGACGTAACTATATAATTTTTTTGTCAAAAGAATAATTAAATAATATTTTTTTTGAATGAAAATTCACGATGAAAAGATGCAACTGAATTTTTTTAATGAAAAGTCACAATTTTTTTTAATAAAAGATCAAGATGAAAAGATGCAATTGTTCTTCCCATTTATTCATATTGCTAATCTTATATACAAATGTCTTCGTATTTATTCATATTGTTAATATTATATACTTTCGCATTTATTCATATTGCTAATATTATATACAAAAGTCACAACTGTTTGTAAGAGACACAGCTCTACATTCAACAGATACAACTTTCTAAAGAGACGCAACCATATAATTTTTTTGTCAAAAGAATAATTAAATAAATTTTTTTTAATGAAAAGTCACGATGAAAAGATGCAACTGAATTTTTTTTAATGAAAAGTCACGATGAAAAGATGTGATTGTTCTTCGCATTTATTCAGATTGCTATTATTATATACATTAGACATCTCTAGGTGATATGGGAAACAAATAAATGTATGTAGATAGAAATTTGAAAGAATACCTCAAACGACCTATCGTCTTTTAGATAATTTTTTTTGTCCTATTTTTTTTGTTTTTTGTCAATCTTGCTCTAAGATTAAATCACTTTATTTAATCTTGAAAATAAATTTCAAATTATTTTGGTGGAACAGACGGAAAAATAAAAGAGCAACTTTGGTAGATGACTATGTCATTTTGTAAAATAGAGAAAATATCATAGTGGCAGAAAAACTTAGTAAATAACGTTTTCTGGGGGGCTGAAAAATCGAAACAATCCTCGGCGAGTAGGCGGGAGTAAAGGTGCCCCACCAGTAGGTTATCCTATATAGGGAACAACTTTGGTAGGAGGTAATGATGACTGATATAAATTAAAATAACTTGTTACAACAACCGTTGTTTGGTTGTAATTTTTTTGGAGATAAACTGAGTATAAGCAGATGACACCTACGAATATTATTTACGATTCCCTTCTAAACGCATATTGTAGATTGTGCATAACTCATGCTTTGACGTAATAATTGATCGAGTGATTATGCAATGGCTTGATTTATTCCTGTACATGTAATACTAGTACGCATGCATTCGTGAAACTCCATTCCTGGAAATAACATATGTATGTCGTAGAACACTCACATGTACCCTACGTTATGCATTTGTGGGTTTCCGTTGTCCCTGTTCCAGGTTCTTTTGTACAAGTTTGACATACAGGTTCTTCGATATATGGAAAACGTTAACGGACCGCTAGTGGTGGTTACGGAAGGAAGTTTTAATCAAGTAAGCCCATGGGCCAAAAAATGATTCTCGAGGAAGATCAATTAAAAACTGGTCCGATTGATAAACCAAATTTGGAAGATCAAACAAAAATAACACGCAATTTTATAAGAACCCACGAATCATGACATCACAATTTGAGTTGCTCCAAAAGTCGTCCACTATACGGTCGACATGACACATTAAGGAGAGAAAAAACCTATCGGTGATACGTATCTAAGACATTTAATGCAGATGCATAGCCAGTAGCAGCTAGGACAGTAGCATTAGGAGGAAAACATTTTGGACTATCAATATATAGTATAATAACATGGGTTAATCTCATACAACAGAAACGCAAATTTGTATCCTGGCCACACGTGTATCGAAGGCAGCTAATACTCGCTAAGAAAAACATTGAAATACGCGGATGGTGTATGACTATCTCAAAAAATATCATGGTGCAGAAAGGTTAAACATTGACACTTTGACATGACAGCCGCTTTGCTGTGTAAACCTTCCTATCGCATCCCTCGGTTTATGGGGGGGAATAATGAGGATTCGAAAATCTAAAATATGTGGACACTAGCCCCACATACACTATTCAGCAAAATATCTGAGTAAATATTGTAGCCCTAAAGTGGTTCTGCCTCGTTGACATATA